>NW_027443285.1:0-51020 GCF_048569485.1 Anomaloglossus baeobatrachus | reverse complement strand
TTTGGTGGAGATGATATTTAATAAAATAAGTAGAAATCCACTAAAAGTTTTGTTTGGTTATCTTGCAATCCCGAGATAATCGTCTCCATGCTCCAAATCCATTTTAAAGCCATTTTTAAGGCATTTCGCGCATACATGAAATGAACACATTTTTCTCCAAAACTATAACAGATGCAAGCTTGTCCTGTTTGGTGGAGATGATATTTAATAAAATAAGTAGAAATCCACTAAAAGTTTTGTTTGGTTATCTTGCAATCCCGAGATAATCGTCTCCATGCTCCAAATCCATTTTAAAGCCATTTTTAAGGCATTTCGCGCATACATGAAATGAACACATTTTTCTCCAAAACTATAACAGATGCAAGCTTGTCCTGTTTGGTGGAGATGATATTTAATAAAATAAGTAGAAATCCACTAAAAGTTTTGTTTGGTTATCTTGCAATCCCGAGATAATCGTCTCCATGCTCCAAATCCATTTTAAAGCCATTTTTAAGGCATTTCGCGCATACATGAAATGAACACATTTTTCTCCAAAACTATAACAGATGCAAGCTTGTCCTGTTTGGTGGAGATGATATTTAATAAAATAAGTAGAAATCCACTAAAAGTTTTGTTTGGTTATCTTGCAATCCCGAGATAATCGTCTCCATGCTCCAAATCCATTTTAAAGCCATTTTTAAGGCATTTCGCGCATACATGAAATGAACACATTTTTCTCCAAAACTATAACAGATGCAAGCTTGTCCTGTTTGGTGGAGATGATATTTAATAAAATAAGTAGAAATCCACTAAAAGTTTTGTTTGGTTATCTTGCAATCCCGAGATAATCGTCTCCATGCTCCAAATCCATTTTAAAGCCATTTTTAAGGCATTTCGCGCATACATGAAATGAACACATTTTTCTCCAAAACTATAACAGATGCAAGCTTGTCCTGTTTGGTGGAGATGATATTTAATAAAATAAGTAGAAATCCACTAAAAGTTTTGTTTGGTTATCTTGCAATCCCGAGATAATCGTCTCCATGCTCCAAATCCATTTTAAAGCCATTTTTAAGGCATTTCGCGCATACATGAAATGAACACATTTTTCTCCAAAACTATAACAGATGCAAGCTTGTCCTGTTTGGTGGAGATGATATTTAATAAAATAAGTAGAAATCCACTAAAAGTTTTGTTTGGTTATCTTGCAATCCCGAGATAATCGTCTCCATGCTCCAAATCCATTTTAAAGCCATTTTTAAGGCATTTCGCGCATACATGAAATGAACACATTTTTCTCCAAAACTATAACAGATGCAAGCTTGTCCTGTTTGGTGGAGATGATATTTAATAAAATAAGTAGAAATCCACTAAAAGTTTTGTTTGGTTATCTTGCAATCCCGAGATAATCGTCTCCATGCTCCAAATCCATTTTAAAGCCATTTTTAAGGCATTTCGCGCATACATGAAATGAACACATTTTTCTCCAAAACTATAACAGATGCAAGCTTGTCCTGTTTGGTGGAGATGATATTTAATAAAATAAGTAGAAATCCACTAAAAGTTTTGTTTGGTTATCTTGCAATCCCGAGATAATCGTCTCCATGCTCCAAATCCATTTTAAAGCCATTTTTAAGGCATTTCGCGCATACATGAAATGAACACATTTTTCTCCAAAACTATAACAGATGCAAGCTTGTCCTGTTTGGTGGAGATGATATTTAATAAAATAAGTAGAAATCCACTAAAAGTTTTGTTTGGTTATCTTGCAATCCCGAGATAATCGTCTCCATGCTCCAAATCCATTTTAAAGCCATTTTTAAGGCATTTCGCGCATACATGAAATGAACACATTTTTCTCCAAAACTATAACAGATGCAAGCTTGTCCTGTTTGGTGGAGATGATATTTAATAAAATAAGTAGAAATCCACTAAAAGTTTTGTTTGGTTATCTTGCAATCCCGAGATAATCGTCTCCATGCTCCAAATCCATTTTAAAGCCATTTTTAAGGCATTTCGCGCATACATGAAATGAACACATTTTTCTCCAAAACTATAACAGATGCAAGCTTGTCCTGTTTGGTGGAGATGATATTTAATAAAATAAGTAGAAATCCACTAAAAGTTTTGTTTGGTTATCTTGCAATCCCGAGATAATCGTCTCCATGCTCCAAATCCATTTTAAAGCCATTTTTAAGGCATTTCGCGCATACATGAAATGAACACATTTTTCTCCAAAACTATAACAGATGCAAGCTTGTCCTGTTTGGTGGAGATGATATTTAATAAAATAAGTAGAAATCCACTAAAAGTTTTGTTTGGTTATCTTGCAATCCCGAGATAATCGTCTCCATGCTCCAAATCCATTTTAAAGCCATTTTTAAGGCATTTCGCGCATACATGAAATGAACACATTTTTCTCCAAAACTATAACAGATGCAAGCTTGTCCTGTTTGGTGGAGATGATATTTAATAAAATAAGTAGAAATCCACTAAAAGTTTTGTTTGGTTATCTTGCAATCCCGAGATAATCGTCTCCATGCTCCAAATCCATTTTAAAGCCATTTTTAAGGCATTTCGCGCATACATGAAATGAACACATTTTTCTCCAAAACTATAACAGATGCAAGCTTGTCCTGTTTGGTGGAGATGATATTTAATAAAATAAGTAGAAATCCACTAAAAGTTTTGTTTGGTTATCTTGCAATCCCGAGATAATCGTCTCCATGCTCCAAATCCATTTTAAAGCCATTTTTAAGGCATTTCGCGCATACATGAAATGAACACATTTTTCTCCAAAACTATAACAGATGCAAGCTTGTCCTGTTTGGTGGAGATGATATTTAATAAAATAAGTAGAAATCCACTAAAAGTTTTGTTTGGTTATCTTGCAATCCCGAGATAATCGTCTCCATGCTCCAAATCCATTTTAAAGCCATTTTTAAGGCATTTCGCGCATACATGAAATGAACACATTTTTCTCCAAAACTATAACAGATGCAAGCTTGTCCTGTTTGGTGGAGATGATATTTAATAAAATAAGTAGAAATCCACTAAAAGTTTTGTTTGGTTATCTTGCAATCCCGAGATAATCGTCTCCATGCTCCAAATCCATTTTAAAGCCATTTTTAAGGCATTTCGCGCATACATGAAATGAACACATTTTTCTCCAAAACTATAACAGATGCAAGCTTGTCCTGTTTGGTGGAGATGATATTTAATAAAATAAGTAGAAATCCACTAAAAGTTTTGTTTGGTTATCTTGCAATCCCGAGATAATCGTCTCCATGCTCCAAATCCATTTTAAAGCCATTTTTAAGGCATTTCGCGCATACATGAAATGAACACATTTTTCTCCAAAACTATAACAGATGCAAGCTTGTCCTGTTTGGTGGAGATGATATTTAATAAAATAAGTAGAAATCCACTAAAAGTTTTGTTTGGTTATCTTGCAATCCCGAGATAATCGTCTCCATGCTCCAAATCCATTTTAAAGCCATTTTTAAGGCATTTCGCGCATACATGAAATGAACACATTTTTCTCCAAAACTATAACAGATGCAAGCTTGTCCTGTTTGGTGGAGATGATATTTAATAAAATAAGTAGAAATCCACTAAAAGTTTTGTTTGGTTATCTTGCAATCCCGAGATAATCGTCTCCATGCTCCAAATCCATTTTAAAGCCATTTTTAAGGCATTTCGCGCATACATGAAATGAACACATTTTTCTCCAAAACTATAACAGATGCAAGCTTGTCCTGTTTGGTGGAGATGATATTTAATAAAATAAGTAGAAATCCACTAAAAGTTTTGTTTGGTTATCTTGCAATCCCGAGATAATCGTCTCCATGCTCCAAATCCATTTTAAAGCCATTTTTAAGGCATTTCGCGCATACATGAAATGAACACATTTTTCTCCAAAACTATAACAGATGCAAGCTTGTCCTGTTTGGTGGAGATGATATTTAATAAAATAAGTAGAAATCCACTAAAAGTTTTGTTTGGTTATCTTGCAATCCCGAGATAATCGTCTCCATGCTCCAAATCCATTTTAAAGCCATTTTTAAGGCATTTCGCGCATACATGAAATGAACACATTTTTCTCCAAAACTATAACAGATGCAAGCTTGTCCTGTTTGGTGGAGATGATATTTAATAAAATAAGTAGAAATCCACTAAAAGTTTTGTTTGGTTATCTTGCAATCCCGAGATAATCGTCTCCATGCTCCAAATCCATTTTAAAGCCATTTTTAAGGCATTTCGCGCATACATGAAATGAACACATTTTTCTCCAAAACTATAACAGATGCAAGCTTGTCCTGTTTGGTGGAGATGATATTTAATAAAATAAGTAGAAATCCACTAAAAGTTTTGTTTGGTTATCTTGCAATCCCGAGATAATCGTCTCCATGCTCCAAATCCATTTTAAAGCCATTTTTAAGGCATTTCGCGCATACATGAAATGAACACATTTTTCTCCAAAACTATAACAGATGCAAGCTTGTCCTGTTTGGTGGAGATGATATTTAATAAAATAAGTAGAAATCCACTAAAAGTTTTGTTTGGTTATCTTGCAATCCCGAGATAATCGTCTCCATGCTCCAAATCCATTTTAAAGCCATTTTTAAGGCATTTCGCGCATACATGAAATGAACACATTTTTCTCCAAAACTATAACAGATGCAAGCTTGTCCTGTTTGGTGGAGATGATATTTAATAAAATAAGTAGAAATCCACTAAAAGTTTTGTTTGGTTATCTTGCAATCCCGAGATAATCGTCTCCATGCTCCAAATCCATTTTAAAGCCATTTTTAAGGCATTTCGCGCATACATGAAATGAACACATTTTTCTCCAAAACTATAACAGATGCAAGCTTGTCCTGTTTGGTGGAGATGATATTTAATAAAATAAGTAGAAATCCACTAAAAGTTTTGTTTGGTTATCTTGCAATCCCGAGATAATCGTCTCCATGCTCCAAATCCATTTTAAAGCCATTTTTAAGGCATTTCGCGCATACATGAAATGAACACATTTTTCTCCAAAACTATAACAGATGCAAGCTTGTCCTGTTTGGTGGAGATGATATTTAATAAAATAAGTAGAAATCCACTAAAAGTTTTGTTTGGTTATCTTGCAATCCCGAGATAATCGTCTCCATGCTCCAAATCCATTTTAAAGCCATTTTTAAGGCATTTCGCGCATACATGAAATGAACACATTTTTCTCCAAAACTATAACAGATGCAAGCTTGTCCTGTTTGGTGGAGATGATATTTAATAAAATAAGTAGAAATCCACTAAAAGTTTTGTTTGGTTATCTTGCAATCCCGAGATAATCGTCTCCATGCTCCAAATCCATTTTAAAGCCATTTTTAAGGCATTTCGCGCATACATGAAATGAACACATTTTTCTCCAAAACTATAACAGATGCAAGCTTGTCCTGTTTGGTGGAGATGATATTTAATAAAATAAGTAGAAATCCACTAAAAGTTTTGTTTGGTTATCTTGCAATCCCGAGATAATCGTCTCCATGCTCCAAATCCATTTTAAAGCCATTTTTAAGGCATTTCGCGCATACATGAAATGAACACATTTTTCTCCAAAACTATAACAGATGCAAGCTTGTCCTGTTTGGTGGAGATGATATTTAATAAAATAAGTAGAAATCCACTAAAAGTTTTGTTTGGTTATCTTGCAATCCCGAGATAATCGTCTCCATGCTCCAAATCCATTTTAAAGCCATTTTTAAGGCATTTCGCGCATACATGAAATGAACACATTTTTCTCCAAAACTATAACAGATGCAAGCTTGTCCTGTTTGGTGGAGATGATATTTAATAAAATAAGTAGAAATCCACTAAAAGTTTTGTTTGGTTATCTTGCAATCCCGAGATAATCGTCTCCATGCTCCAAATCCATTTTAAAGCCATTTTTAAGGCATTTCGCGCATACATGAAATGAACACATTTTTCTCCAAAACTATAACAGATGCAAGCTTGTCCTGTTTGGTGGAGATGATATTTAATAAAATAAGTAGAAATCCACTAAAAGTTTTGTTTGGTTATCTTGCAATCCCGAGATAATCGTCTCCATGCTCCAAATCCATTTTAAAGCCATTTTTAAGGCATTTCGCGCATACATGAAATGAACACATTTTTCTCCAAAACTATAACAGATGCAAGCTTGTCCTGTTTGGTGGAGATGATATTTAATAAAATAAGTAGAAATCCACTAAAAGTTTTGTTTGGTTATCTTGCAATCCCGAGATAATCGTCTCCATGCTCCAAATCCATTTTAAAGCCATTTTTAAGGCATTTCGCGCATACATGAAATGAACACATTTTTCTCCAAAACTATAACAGATGCAAGCTTGTCCTGTTTGGTGGAGATGATATTTAATAAAATAAGTAGAAATCCACTAAAAGTTTTGTTTGGTTATCTTGCAATCCCGAGATAATCGTCTCCATGCTCCAAATCCATTTTAAAGCCATTTTTAAGGCATTTCGCGCATACATGAAATGAACACATTTTTCTCCAAAACTATAACAGATGCAAGCTTGTCCTGTTTGGTGGAGATGATATTTAATAAAATAAGTAGAAATCCACTAAAAGTTTTGTTTGGTTATCTTGCAATCCCGAGATAATCGTCTCCATGCTCCAAATCCATTTTAAAGCCATTTTTAAGGCATTTCGCGCATACATGAAATGAACACATTTTTCTCCAAAACTATAACAGATGCAAGCTTGTCCTGTTTGGTGGAGATGATATTTAATAAAATAAGTAGAAATCCACTAAAAGTTTTGTTTGGTTATCTTGCAATCCCGAGATAATCGTCTCCATGCTCCAAATCCATTTTAAAGCCATTTTTAAGGCATTTCGCGCATACATGAAATGAACACATTTTTCTCCAAAACTATAACAGATGCAAGCTTGTCCTGTTTGGTGGAGATGATATTTAATAAAATAAGTAGAAATCCACTAAAAGTTTTGTTTGGTTATCTTGCAATCCCGAGATAATCGTCTCCATGCTCCAAATCCATTTTAAAGCCATTTTTAAGGCATTTCGCGCATACATGAAATGAACACATTTTTCTCCAAAACTATAACAGATGCAAGCTTGTCCTGTTTGGTGGAGATGATATTTAATAAAATAAGTAGAAATCCACTAAAAGTTTTGTTTGGTTATCTTGCAATCCCGAGATAATCGTCTCCATGCTCCAAATCCATTTTAAAGCCATTTTTAAGGCATTTCGCGCATACATGAAATGAACACATTTTTCTCCAAAACTATAACAGATGCAAGCTTGTCCTGTTTGGTGGAGATGATATTTAATAAAATAAGTAGAAATCCACTAAAAGTTTTGTTTGGTTATCTTGCAATCCCGAGATAATCGTCTCCATGCTCCAAATCCATTTTAAAGCCATTTTTAAGGCATTTCGCGCATACATGAAATGAACACATTTTTCTCCAAAACTATAACAGATGCAAGCTTGTCCTGTTTGGTGGAGATGATATTTAATAAAATAAGTAGAAATCCACTAAAAGTTTTGTTTGGTTATCTTGCAATCCCGAGATAATCGTCTCCATGCTCCAAATCCATTTTAAAGCCATTTTTAAGGCATTTCGCGCATACATGAAATGAACACATTTTTCTCCAAAACTATAACAGATGCAAGCTTGTCCTGTTTGGTGGAGATGATATTTAATAAAATAAGTAGAAATCCACTAAAAGTTTTGTTTGGTTATCTTGCAATCCCGAGATAATCGTCTCCATGCTCCAAATCCATTTTAAAGCCATTTTTAAGGCATTTCGCGCATACATGAAATGAACACATTTTTCTCCAAAACTATAACAGATGCAAGCTTGTCCTGTTTGGTGGAGATGATATTTAATAAAATAAGTAGAAATCCACTAAAAGTTTTGTTTGGTTATCTTGCAATCCCGAGATAATCGTCTCCATGCTCCAAATCCATTTTAAAGCCATTTTTAAGGCATTTCGCGCATACATGAAATGAACACATTTTTCTCCAAAACTATAACAGATGCAAGCTTGTCCTGTTTGGTGGAGATGATATTTAATAAAATAAGTAGAAATCCACTAAAAGTTTTGTTTGGTTATCTTGCAATCCCGAGATAATCGTCTCCATGCTCCAAATCCATTTTAAAGCCATTTTTAAGGCATTTCGCGCATACATGAAATGAACACATTTTTCTCCAAAACTATAACAGATGCAAGCTTGTCCTGTTTGGTGGAGATGATATTTAATAAAATAAGTAGAAATCCACTAAAAGTTTTGTTTGGTTATCTTGCAATCCCGAGATAATCGTCTCCATGCTCCAAATCCATTTTAAAGCCATTTTTAAGGCATTTCGCGCATACATGAAATGAACACATTTTTCTCCAAAACTATAACAGATGCAAGCTTGTCCTGTTTGGTGGAGATGATATTTAATAAAATAAGTAGAAATCCACTAAAAGTTTTGTTTGGTTATCTTGCAATCCCGAGATAATCGTCTCCATGCTCCAAATCCATTTTAAAGCCATTTTTAAGGCATTTCGCGCATACATGAAATGAACACATTTTTCTCCAAAACTATAACAGATGCAAGCTTGTCCTGTTTGGTGGAGATGATATTTAATAAAATAAGTAGAAATCCACTAAAAGTTTTGTTTGGTTATCTTGCAATCCCGAGATAATCGTCTCCATGCTCCAAATCCATTTTAAAGCCATTTTTAAGGCATTTCGCGCATACATGAAATGAACACATTTTTCTCCAAAACTATAACAGATGCAAGCTTGTCCTGTTTGGTGGAGATGATATTTAATAAAATAAGTAGAAATCCACTAAAAGTTTTGTTTGGTTATCTTGCAATCCCGAGATAATCGTCTCCATGCTCCAAATCCATTTTAAAGCCATTTTTAAGGCATTTCGCGCATACATGAAATGAACACATTTTTCTCCAAAACTATAACAGATGCAAGCTTGTCCTGTTTGGTGGAGATGATATTTAATAAAATAAGTAGAAATCCACTAAAAGTTTTGTTTGGTTATCTTGCAATCCCGAGATAATCGTCTCCATGCTCCAAATCCATTTTAAAGCCATTTTTAAGGCATTTCGCGCATACATGAAATGAACACATTTTTCTCCAAAACTATAACAGATGCAAGCTTGTCCTGTTTGGTGGAGATGATATTTAATAAAATAAGTAGAAATCCACTAAAAGTTTTGTTTGGTTATCTTGCAATCCCGAGATAATCGTCTCCATGCTCCAAATCCATTTTAAAGCCATTTTTAAGGCATTTCGCGCATACATGAAATGAACACATTTTTCTCCAAAACTATAACAGATGCAAGCTTGTCCTGTTTGGTGGAGATGATATTTAATAAAATAAGTAGAAATCCACTAAAAGTTTTGTTTGGTTATCTTGCAATCCCGAGATAATCGTCTCCATGCTCCAAATCCATTTTAAAGCCATTTTTAAGGCATTTCGCGCATACATGAAATGAACACATTTTTCTCCAAAACTATAACAGATGCAAGCTTGTCCTGTTTGGTGGAGATGATATTTAATAAAATAAGTAGAAATCCACTAAAAGTTTTGTTTGGTTATCTTGCAATCCCGAGATAATCGTCTCCATGCTCCAAATCCATTTTAAAGCCATTTTTAAGGCATTTCGCGCATACATGAAATGAACACATTTTTCTCCAAAACTATAACAGATGCAAGCTTGTCCTGTTTGGTGGAGATGATATTTAATAAAATAAGTAGAAATCCACTAAAAGTTTTGTTTGGTTATCTTGCAATCCCGAGATAATCGTCTCCATGCTCCAAATCCATTTTAAAGCCATTTTTAAGGCATTTCGCGCATACATGAAATGAACACATTTTTCTCCAAAACTATAACAGATGCAAGCTTGTCCTGTTTGGTGGAGATGATATTTAATAAAATAAGTAGAAATCCACTAAAAGTTTTGTTTGGTTATCTTGCAATCCCGAGATAATCGTCTCCATGCTCCAAATCCATTTTAAAGCCATTTTTAAGGCATTTCGCGCATACATGAAATGAACACATTTTTCTCCAAACCTATAACAGATGCAAGCTTGTCCTGTTTGGTGGAGATGATATTTAATAAAATAAGTAGAAATCCACTAAAAGTTTTGTTTGGTTATCTTGCAATCCCGAGATAATCGTCTCCATGCTCCAAATCCATTTTAAAGCCATTTTTAAGGCATTTCGCGCATACATGAAATGAACACATTTTTCTCCAAAACTATAACAGATGCAAGCTTGTCCTGTTTGGTGGAAATGATATTTAATAAAATAAGTAGAAATCCACTAAAAGTTTTGTTTGGTTATCTTGCAATCCCGAGATAATCGTCTCCATGCTCCAAATCCATTTTAAAGCCATTTTTAAGGCATTTCGCGCATACATGAAATGAACACATTTTTCTCCAAAACTATAACTAAAAGTTTTGTTTGGTTATCTTGCACACACATTTTTTGTTCATTTCATGTATGCGCGAAATGCCTTAAAAATGGCTATAAAATGGATTTGGAGCATGGAGACGATTATCTCGGGATTGCAAGATAACCAAACAAAACTTTTAGTGGATTTCTACTTATTTTATTAAATATCATCTCCACCAAACAGGACAAGCTTGTATCTGTTATAGTTTTGGAGAAAAATGTGTTCATTTCATGTATGCGCGAAATGCCTTAAAAATGGCTTTAAAATAGATTTGGAGCATGGAGACGATTATCTCGGGATTGCAAGATAACCAAACAAAACTTTTAGTGGATTTCTACTTATTTTATTAAATATCATCTCCACCAAACAGGACAAGCTTGCATCTGTTATAGTTTTGGAGAAAAATGTGTTCATTTCATGTATGCGCGAAATGCCTTAAAAATGGCTTTAAAATGGATTTGGAGCATGGAGACGATTATCTCGGGATTGCAAGATAACCAAACAAAACTTTTAGTGGATTTCTACTTATTTTATTAAATATCATCTCCACCAAACAGGACAAGCTTGCATCTGTTATAGTTTTGGAGAAAAATGTGTTCATTTCATGTATGCGCGAAATGCCTTAAAAATGGCTTTAAAATGGATTTGGAGCATGGAGACGATTATCTCGGGATTGCAAGATAACCAAACAAAACTTTTAGTGGATTTCTACTTATTTTATTAAATATCATCTCCACCAAACAGGACAAGCTTGCATCTGTTATAGTTTTGGAGAAAAATGTGTTCATTTCATGTATGCGCGAAATGCCTTAAAAATGGCTTTAAAATGGATTTGGAGCATGGAGACGATTATCTCGGGATTGCAAGATAACCAAACAAAACTTTTAGTGGATTTCTACTTATTTTATTAAATATCATCTCCACCAAACAGGACAAGCTTGCATCTGTTATAGTTTTGGAGAAAAATGTGTTCATTTCATGTATGCGCGAAATGCCTTAAAAATGGCTTTAAAATGGATTTGGAGCATGGAGACGATTATCTCGGGATTGCAAGATAACCAAACAAAACTTTTAGTGGATTTCTACTTATTTTATTAAATATCATCTCCACCAAACAGGACAAGCTTGCATCTGTTATAGTTTTGGAGAAAAATGTGTTCATTTCATGTATGCGCGAAATGCCTTAAAAATGGCTTTAAAATGGATTTGGAGCATGGAGACGATTATCTCGGGATTGCAAGATAACCAAACAAAACTTTTAGTGGATTTCTACTTATTTTATTAAATATCATCTCCACCAAACAGGACAAGCTTGCATCTGTTATAGTTTTGGAGAAAAATGTGTTCATTTCATGTATGCGCGAAATGCCTTAAAAATGGCTTTAAAATGGATTTGGAGCATGGAGACGATTATCTCGGGATTGCAAGATAACCAAACAAAACTTTTAGTGGATTTCTACTTATTTTATTAAATATCATCTCCACCAAACAGGACAAGCTTGCATCTGTTATAGTTTTGGAGAAAAATGTGTTCATTTCATGTATGCGCGAAATGCCTTAAAAATGGCTTTAAAATGGATTTGGAGCATGGAGACGATTATCTCGGGATTGCAAGATAACCAAACAAAACTTTTAGTGGATTTCTACTTATTTTATTAAATATCATCTCCACCAAACAGGACAAGCTTGCATCTGTTATAGTTTTGGAGAAAAATGTGTTCATTTCATGTATGCGCGAAATGCCTTAAAAATGGCTTTAAAATGGATTTGGAGCATGGAGACGATTATCTCGGGATTGCAAGATAACCAAACAAAACTTTTAGTGGATTTCTACTTATTTTATTAAATATCATCTCCACCAAACAGGACAAGCTTGCATCTGTTATAGTTTTGGAGAAAAATGTGTTCATTTCATGTATGCGCGAAATGCCTTAAAAATGGCTTTAAAATGGATTTGGAGCATGGAGACGATTATCTCGGGATTGCAAGATAACCAAACAAAACTTTTAGTGGATTTCTACTTATTTTATTAAATATCATCTCCACCAAACAGGACAAGCTTGCATCTGTTATAGTTTTGGAGAAAAATGTGTTCATTTCATGTATGCGCGAAATGCCTTAAAAATGGCTTTAAAATGGATTTGGAGCATGGAGACGATTATCTCGGGATTGCAAGATAACCAAACAAAACTTTTAGTGGATTTCTACTTATTTTATTAAATATCATCTCCACCAAACAGGACAAGCTTGCATCTGTTATAGTTTTGGAGAAAAATGTGTTCATTTCATGTATGCGCGAAATGCCTTAAAAATGGCTTTAAAATGGATTTGGAGCATGGAGACGATTATCTCGGGATTGCAAGATAACCAAACAAAACTTTTAGTGGATTTCTACTTATTTTATTAAATATCATCTCCACCAAACAGGACAAGCTTGCATCTGTTATAGTTTTGGAGAAAAATGTGTTCATTTCATGTATGCGCGAAATGCCTTAAAAATGGCTTTAAAATGGATTTGGAGCATGGAGACGATTATCTCGGGATTGCAAGATAACCAAACAAAACTTTTAGTGGATTTCTACTTATTTTATTAAATATCATCTCCACCAAACAGGACAAGCTTGCATCTGTTATAGTTTTGGAGAAAAATGTGTTCATTTCATGTATGCGCGAAATGCCTTAAAAATGGCTTTAAAATGGATTTGGAGCATGGAGACGATTATCTCGGGATTGCAAGATAACCAAACAAAACTTTTAGTGGATTTCTACTTATTTTATTAAATATCATCTCCACCAAACAGGACAAGCTTGCATCTGTTATAGTTTTGGAGAAAAATGTGTTCATTTCATGTATGCGCGAAATGCCTTAAAAATGGCTTTAAAATGGATTTGGAGCATGGAGACGATTATCTCGGGATTGCAAGATAACCAAACAAAACTTTTAGTGGATTTCTACTTATTTTATTAAATATCATCTCCACCAAACAGGACAAGCTTGCATCTGTTATAGTTTTGGAGAAAAATGTGTTCATTTCATGTATGCGCGAAATGCCTTAAAAATGGCTTTAAAATGGATTTGGAGCATGGAGACGATTATCTCGGGATTGCAAGATAACCAAACAAAACTTTTAGTGGATTTCTACTTATTTTATTAAATATCATCTCCACCAAACAGGACAAGCTTGCATCTGTTATAGTTTTGGAGAAAAATGTGTTCATTTCATGTATGCGCGAAATGCCTTAAAAATGGCTTTAAAATGGATTTGGAGCATGGAGACGATTATCTCGGGATTGCAAGATAACCAAACAAAACTTTTAGTGGATTTCTACTTATTTTATTAAATATCATCTCCACCAAACAGGACAAGCTTGCATCTGTTATAGTTTTGGAGAAAAATGTGTTCATTTCATGTATGCGCGAAATGCCTTAAAAATGGCTTTAAAATGGATTTGGAGCATGGAGACGATTATCTCGGGATTGCAAGATAACCAAACAAAACTTTTAGTGGATTTCTACTTATTTTATTAAATATCATCTCCACCAAACAGGACAAGCTTGCATCTGTTATAGTTTTGGAGAAAAATGTGTTCATTTCATGTATGCGCGAAATGCCTTAAAAATGGCTTTAAAATGGATTTGGAGCATGGAGACGATTATCTCGGGATTGCAAGATAACCAAACAAAACTTTTAGTGGATTTCTACTTATTTTATTAAATATCATCTCCACCAAACAGGACAAGCTTGCATCTGTTATAGTTTTGGAGAAAAATGTGTTCATTTCATGTATGCGCGAAATGCCTTAAAAATGGCTTTAAAATGGATTTGGAGCATGGAGACGATTATCTCGGGATTGCAAGATAACCAAACAAAACTTTTAGTGGATTTCTACTTATTTTATTAAATATCATCTCCACCAAACAGGACAAGCTTGCATCTGTTATAGTTTTGGAGAAAAATGTGTTCATTTCATGTATGCGCGAAATGCCTTAAAAATGGCTTTAAAATGGATTTGGAGCATGGAGACGATTATCTCGGGATTGCAAGATAACCAAACAAAACTTTTAGTGGATTTCTACTTATTTTATTAAATATCATCTCCACCAAACAGGACAAGCTTGCATCTGTTATAGTTTTGGAGAAAAATGTGTTCATTTCATGTATGCGCGAAATGCCTTAAAAATGGCTTTAAAATGGATTTGGAGCATGGAGACGATTATCTCGGGATTGCAAGATAACCAAACAAAACTTTTAGTGGATTTCTACTTATTTTATTAAATATCATCTCCACCAAACAGGACAAGCTTGCATCTGTTATAGTTTTGGAGAAAAATGTGTTCATTTCATGTATGCGCGAAATGCCTTAAAAATGGCTTTAAAATGGATTTGGAGCATGGAGACGATTATCTCGGGATTGCAAGATAACCAAACAAAACTTTTAGTGGATTTCTACTTATTTTATTAAATATCATCTCCACCAAACAGGACAAGCTTGCATCTGTTATAGTTTTGGAGAAAAATGTGTTCATTTCATGTATGCGCGAAATGCCTTAAAAATGGCTTTAAAATGGATTTGGAGCATGGAGACGATTATCTCGGGATTGCAAGATAACCAAACAAAACTTTTAGTGGATTTCTACTTATTTTATTAAATATCATCTCCACCAAACAGGACAAGCTTGCATCTGTTATAGTTTTGGAGAAAAATGTGTTCATTTCATGTATGCGCGAAATGCCTTAAAAATGGCTTTAAAATGGATTTGGAGCATGGAGACGATTATCTCGGGATTGCAAGATAACCAAACAAAACTTTTAGTGGATTTCTACTTATTTTATTAAATATCATCTCCACCAAACAGGACAAGCTTGCATCTGTTATAGTTTTGGAGAAAAATGTGTTCATTTCATGTATGCGCGAAATGCCTTAAAAATGGCTTTAAAATGGATTTGGAGCATGGAGACGATTATCTCGGGATTGCAAGATAACCAAACAAAACTTTTAGTGGATTTCTACTTATTTTATTAAATATCATCTCCACCAAACAGGACAAGCTTGCATCTGTTATAGTTTTGGAGAAAAATGTGTTCATTTCATGTATGCGCGAAATGCCTTAAAAATGGCTTTAAAATGGATTTGGAGCATGGAGACGATTATCTCGGGATTGCAAGATAACCAAACAAAACTTTTAGTGGATTTCTACTTATTTTATTAAATATCATCTCCACCAAACAGGACAAGCTTGCATCTGTTATAGTTTTGGAGAAAAATGTGTTCATTTCATGTATGCGCGAAATGCCTTAAAAATGGCTTTAAAATGGATTTGGAGCATGGAGACGATTATCTCGGGATTGCAAGATAACCAAACAAAACTTTTAGTGGATTTCTACTTATTTTATTAAATATCATCTCCACCAAACAGGACAAGCTTGCATCTGTTATAGTTTTGGAGAAAAATGTGTTCATTTCATGTATGCGCGAAATGCCTTAAAAATGGCTTTAAAATGGATTTGGAGCATGGAGACGATTATCTCGGGATTGCAAGATAACCAAACAAAACTTTTAGTGGATTTCTACTTATTTTATTAAATATCATCTCCACCAAACAGGACAAGCTTGCATCTGTTATAGTTTTGGAGAAAAATGTGTTCATTTCATGTATGCGCGAAATGCCTTAAAAATGGCTTTAAAATGGATTTGGAGCATGGAGACGATTATCTCGGGATTGCAAGATAACCAAACAAAACTTTTAGTGGATTTCTACTTATTTTATTAAATATCATCTCCACCAAACAGGACAAGCTTGCATCTGTTATAGTTTTGGAGAAAAATGTGTTCATTTCATGTATGCGCGAAATGCCTTAAAAATGGCTTTAAAATGGATTTGGAGCATGGAGACGATTATCTCGGGATTGCAAGATAACCAAACAAAACTTTTAGTGGATTTCTACTTATTTTATTAAATATCATCTCCACCAAACAGGACAAGCTTGCATCTGTTATAGTTTTGGAGAAAAATGTGTTCATTTCATGTATGCGCGAAATGCCTTAAAAATGGCTTTAAAATGGATTTGGAGCATGGAGACGATTATCTCGGGATTGCAAGATAACCAAACAAAACTTTTAGTGGATTTCTACTTATTTTATTAAATATCATCTCCACCAAACAGGACAAGCTTGCATCTGTTATAGTTTTGGAGAAAAATGTGTTCATTTCATGTATGCGCGAAATGCCTTAAAAATGGCTTTAAAATGGATTTGGAGCATGGAGACGATTATCTCGGGATTGCAAGATAACCAAACAAAACTTTTAGTGGATTTCTACTTATTTTATTAAATATCATCTCCACCAAACAGGACAAGCTTGCATCTGTTATAGTTTTGGAGAAAAATGTGTTCATTTCATGTATGCGCGAAATGCCTTAAAAATGGCTTTAAAATGGATTTGGAGCATGGAGACGATTATCTCGGGATTGCAAGATAACCAAACAAAACTTTTAGTGGATTTCTACTTATTTTATTAAATATCATCTCCACCAAACAGGACAAGCTTGCATCTGTTATAGTTTTGGAGAAAAATGTGTTCATTTCATGTATGCGCGAAATGCCTTAAAAATGGCTTTAAAATGGATTTGGAGCATGGAGACGATTATCTCGGGATTGCAAGATAACCAAACAAAACTTTTAGTGGATTTCTACTTATTTTATTAAATATCATCTCCACCAAACAGGACAAGCTTGCATCTGTTATAGTTTTGGAGAAAAATGTGTTCATTTCATGTATGCGCGAAATGCCTTAAAAATGGCTTTAAAATGGATTTGGAGCATGGAGACGATTATCTCGGGATTGCAAGATAACCAAACAAAACTTTTAGTGGATTTCTACTTATTTTATTAAATATCATCTCCACCAAACAGGACAAGCTTGCATCTGTTATAGTTTTGGAGAAAAATGTGTTCATTTCATGTATGCGCGAAATGCCTTAAAAATGGCTTTAAAATGGATTTGGAGCATGGAGACGATTATCTCGGGATTGCAAGATAACCAAACAAAACTTTTAGTGGATTTCTACTTATTTTATTAAATATCATCTCCACCAAACAGGACAAGCTTGCATCTGTTATAGTTTTGGAGAAAAATGTGTTCATTTCATGTATGCGCGAAATGCCTTAAAAATGGCTTTAAAATGGATTTGGAGCATGGAGACGATTATCTCGGGATTGCAAGATAACCAAACAAAACTTTTAGTGGATTTCTACTTATTTTATTAAATATCATCTCCACCAAACAGGACAAGCTTGCATCTGTTATAGTTTTGGAGAAAAATGTGTTCATTTCATGTATGCGCGAAATGCCTTAAAAATGGCTTTAAAATGGATTTGGAGCATGGAGACGATTATCTCGGGATTGCAAGATAACCAAACAAAACTTTTAGTGGATTTCTACTTATTTTATTAAATATCATCTCCACCAAACAGGACAAGCTTGCATCTGTTATAGTTTTGGAGAAAAATGTGTTCATTTCATGTATGCGCGAAATGCCTTAAAAATGGCTTTAAAATGGATTTGGAGCATGGAGACGATTATCTCGGGATTGCAAGATAACCAAACAAAACTTTTAGTGGATTTCTACTTATTTTATTAAATATCATCTCCACCAAACAGGACAAGCTTGCATCTGTTATAGTTTTGGAGAAAAATGTGTTCATTTCATGTATGCGCGAAATGCCTTAAAAATGGCTTTAAAATGGATTTGGAGCATGGAGACGATTATCTCGGGATTGCAAGATAACCAAACAAAACTTTTAGTGGATTTCTACTTATTTTATTAAATATCATCTCCACCAAACAGGACAAGCTTGCATCTGTTATAGTTTTGGAGAAAAATGTGTTCATTTCATGTATGCGCGAAATGCCTTAAAAATGGCTTTAAAATGGATTTGGAGCATGGAGACGATTATCTCGGGATTGCAAGATAACCAAACAAAACTTTTAGTGGATTTCTACTTATTTTATTAAATATCATCTCCACCAAACAGGACAAGCTTGCATCTGTTATAGTTTTGGAGAAAAATGTGTTCATTTCATGTATGCGCGAAATGCCTTAAAAATGGCTTTAAAATGGATTTGGAGCATGGAGACGATTATCTCGGGATTGCAAGATAACCAAACAAAACTTTTAGTGGATTTCTACTTATTTTATTAAATATCATCTCCACCAAACAGGACAAGCTTGCATCTGTTATAGTTTTGGAGAAAAATGTGTTCATTTCATGTATGCGCGAAATGCCTTAAAAATGGCTTTAAAATGGATTTGGAGCATGGAGACGATTATCTCGGGATTGCAAGATAACCAAACAAAACTTTTAGTGGATTTCTACTTATTTTATTAAATATCATCTCCACCAAACAGGACAAGCTTGCATCTGTTATAGTTTTGGAGAAAAATGTGTTCATTTCATGTATGCGCGAAATGCCTTAAAAATGGCTTTAAAATGGATTTGGAGCATGGAGACGATTATCTCGGGATTGCAAGATAACCAAACAAAACTTTTAGTGGATTTCTACTTATTTTATTAAATATCATCTCCACCAAACAGGACAAGCTTGCATCTGTTATAGTTTTGGAGAAAAATGTGTTCATTTCATGTATGCGCGAAATGCCTTAAAAATGGCTTTAAAATGGATTTGGAGCATGGAGACGATTATCTCGGGATTGCAAGATAACCAAACAAAACTTTTAGTGGATTTCTACTTATTTTATTAAATATCATCTCCACCAAACAGGACAAGCTTGCATCTGTTATAGTTTTGGAGAAAAATGTGTTCATTTCATGTATGCGCGAAATGCCTTAAAAATGGCTTTAAAATGGATTTGGAGCATGGAGACGATTATCTCGGGATTGCAAGATAACCAAACAAAACTTTTAGTGGATTTCTACTTATTTTATTAAATATCATCTCCACCAAACAGGACAAGCTTGCATCTGTTATAGTTTTGGAGAAAAATGTGTTCATTTCATGTATGCGCGAAATGCCTTAAAAATGGCTTTAAAATGGATTTGGAGCATGGAGACGATTATCTCGGGATTGCAAGATAACCAAACAAAACTTTTAGTGGATTTCTACTTATTTTATTAAATATCATCTCCACCAAACAGGACAAGCTTGCATCTGTTATAGTTTTGGAGAAAAATGTGTTCATTTCATGTATGCGCGAAATGCCTTAAAAATGGCTTTAAAATGGATTTGGAGCATGGAGACGATTATCTCGGGATTGCAAGATAACCAAACAAAACTTTTAGTGGATTTCTACTTATTTTATTAAATATCATCTCCACCAAACAGGACAAGCTTGCATCTGTTATAGTTTTGGAGAAAAATGTGTTCATTTCATGTATGCGCGAAATGCCTTAAAAATGGCTTTAAAATGGATTTGGAGCATGGAGACGATTATCTCGGGATTGCAAGATAACCAAACAAAACTTTTAGTGGATTTCTACTTATTTTATTAAATATCATCTCCACCAAACAGGACAAGCTTGCATCTGTTATAGTTTTGGAGAAAAATGTGTTCATTTCATGTATGCGCGAAATGCCTTAAAAATGGCTTTAAAATGGATTTGGAGCATGGAGACGATTATCTCGGGATTGCAAGATAACCAAACAAAACTTTTAGTGGATTTCTACTTATTTTATTAAATATCATCTCCACCAAACAGGACAAGCTTGCATCTGTTATAGTTTTGGAGAAAAATGTGTTCATTTCATGTATGCGCGAAATGCCTTAAAAATGGCTTTAAAATGGATTTGGAGCATGGAGACGATTATCTCGGGATTGCAAGATAACCAAACAAAACTTTTAGTGGATTTCTACTTATTTTATTAAATATCATCTCCACCAAACAGGACAAGCTTGCATCTGTTATAGTTTTGGAGAAAAATGTGTTCATTTCATGTATGCGCGAAATGCCTTAAAAATGGCTTTAAAATGGATTTGGAGCATGGAGACGATTATCTCGGGATTGCAAGATAACCAAACAAAACTTTTAGTGGATTTCTACTTATTTTATTAAATATCATCTCCACCAAACAGGACAAGCTTGCATCTGTTATAGTTTTGGAGAAAAATGTGTTCATTTCATGTATGCGCGAAATGCCTTAAAAATGGCTTTAAAATGGATTTGGAGCATGGAGACGATTATCTCGGGATTGCAAGATAACCAAACAAAACTTTTAGTGGATTTCTACTTATTTTATTAAATATCATCTCCACCAAACAGGACAAGCTTGCATCTGTTATAGTTTTGGAGAAAAATGTGTTCATTTCATGTATGCGCGAAATGCCTTAAAAATGGCTTTAAAATGGATTTGGAGCATGGAGACGATTATCTCGGGATTGCAAGATAACCAAACAAAACTTTTAGTGGATTTCTACTTATTTTATTAAATATCATCTCCACCAAACAGGACAAGCTTGCATCTGTTATAGTTTTGGAGAAAAATGTGTTCATTTCATGTATGCGCGAAATGCCTTAAAAATGGCTTTAAAATGGATTTGGAGCATGGAGACGATTATCTCGGGATTGCAAGATAACCAAACAAAACTTTTAGTGGATTTCTACTTATTTTATTAAATATCATCTCCACCAAACAGGACAAGCTTGCATCTGTTATAGTTTTGGAGAAAAATGTGTTCATTTCATGTATGCGCGAAATGCCTTAAAAATGGCTTTAAAATGGATTTGGAGCATGGAGACGATTATCTCGGGATTGCAAGATAACCAAACAAAACTTTTAGTGGATTTCTACTTATTTTATTAAATATCATCTCCACCAAACAGGACAAGCTTGCATCTGTTATAGTTTTGGAGAAAAATGTGTTCATTTCATGTATGCGCGAAATGCCTTAAAAATGGCTTTAAAATGGATTTGGAGCATGGAGACGATTATCTCGGGATTGCAAGATAACCAAACAAAACTTTTAGTGGATTTCTACTTATTTTATTAAATATCATCTCCACCAAACAGGACAAGCTTGCATCTGTTATAGTTTTGGAGAAAAATGTGTTCATTTCATGTATGCGCGAAATGCCTTAAAAATGGCTTTAAAATGGATTTGGAGCATGGAGACGATTATCTCGGGATTGCAAGATAACCAAACAAAACTTTTAGTGGATTTCTACTTATTTTATTAAATATCATCTCCACCAAACAGGACAAGCTTGCATCTGTTATAGTTTTGGAGAAAAATGTGTTCATTTCATGTATGCGCGAAATGCCTTAAAAATGGCTTTAAAATGGATTTGGAGCATGGAGACGATTATCTCGGGATTGCAAGATAACCAAACAAAACTTTTAGTGGATTTCTACTTATTTTATTAAATATCATCTCCACCAAACAGGACAAGCTTGCATCTGTTATAGTTTTGGAGAAAAATGTGTTCATTTCATGTATGCGCGAAATGCCTTAAAAATGGCTTTAAAATGGATTTGGAGCATGGAGACGATTATCTCGGGATTGCAAGATAACCAAACAAAACTTTTAGTGGATTTCTACTTATTTTATTAAATATCATCTCCACCAAACAGGACAAGCTTGCATCTGTTATAGTTTTGGAGAAAAATGTGTTCATTTCATGTATGCGCGAAATGCCTTAAAAATGGCTTTAAAATGGATTTGGAGCATGGAGACGATTATCTCGGGATTGCAAGATAACCAAACAAAACTTTTAGTGGATTTCTACTTATTTTATTAAATATCATCTCCACCAAACAGGACAAGCTTGCATCTGTTATAGTTTTGGAGAAAAATGTGTTCATTTCATGTATGCGCGAAATGCCTTAAAAATGGCTTTAAAATGGATTTGGAGCATGGAGACGATTATCTCGGGATTGCAAGATAACCAAACAAAACTTTTAGTGGATTTCTACTTATTTTATTAAATATCATCTCCACCAAACAGGACAAGCTTGCATCTGTTATAGTTTTGGAGAAAAATGTGTTCATTTCATGTATGCGCGAAATGCCTTAAAAATGGCTTTAAAATGGATTTGGAGCATGGAGACGATTATCTCGGGATTGCAAGATAACCAAACAAAACTTTTAGTGGATTTCTACTTATTTTATTAAATATCATCTCCACCAAACAGGACAAGCTTGCATCTGTTATAGTTTTGGAGAAAAATGTGTTCATTTCATGTATGCGCGAAATGCCTTAAAAATGGCTTTAAAATGGATTTGGAGCATGGAGACGATTATCTCGGGATTGCAAGATAACCAAACAAAACTTTTAGTGGATTTCTACTTATTTTATTAAATATCATCTCCACCAAACAGGACAAGCTTGCATCTGTTATAGTTTTGGAGAAAAATGTGTTCATTTCATGTATGCGCGAAATGCCTTAAAAATGGCTTTAAAATGGATTTGGAGCATGGAGACGATTATCTCGGGATTGCAAGATAACCAAACAAAACTTTTAGTGGATTTCTACTTATTTTATTAAATATCATCTCCACCAAACAGGACAAGCTTGCATCTGTTATAGTTTTGGAGAAAAATGTGTTCATTTCATGTATGCGCGAAATGCCTTAAAAATGGCTTTAAAATGGATTTGGAGCATGGAGACGATTATCTCGGGATTGCAAGATAACCAAACAAAACTTTTAGTGGATTTCTACTTATTTTATTAAATATCATCTCCACCAAACAGGACAAGCTTGCATCTGTTATAGTTTTGGAGAAAAATGTGTTCATTTCATGTATGCGCGAAATGCCTTAAAAATGGCTTTAAAATGGATTTGGAGCATGGAGACGATTATCTCGGGATTGCAAGATAACCAAACAAAACTTTTAGTGGATTTCTACTTATTTTATTAAATATCATCTCCACCAAACAGGACAAGCTTGCATCTGTTATAGTTTTGGAGAAAAATGTGTTCATTTCATGTATGCGCGAAATGCCTTAAAAATGGCTTTAAAATGGATTTGGAGCATGGAGACGATTATCTCGGGATTGCAAGATAACCAAACAAAACTTTTAGTGGATTTCTACTTATTTTATTAAATATCATCTCCACCAAACAGGACAAGCTTGCATCTGTTATAGTTTTGGAGAAAAATGTGTTCATTTCATGTATGCGCGAAATGCCTTAAAAATGGCTTTAAAATGGATTTGGAGCATGGAGACGATTATCTCGGGATTGCAAGATAACCAAACAAAACTTTTAGTGGATTTCTACTTATTTTATTAAATATCATCTCCACCAAACAGGACAAGCTTGCATCTGTTATAGTTTTGGAGAAAAATGTGTTCATTTCATGTATGCGCGAAATGCCTTAAAAATGGCTTTAAAATGGATTTGGAGCATGGAGACGATTATCTCGGGATTGCAAGATAACCAAACAAAACTTTTAGTGGATTTCTACTTATTTTATTAAATATCATCTCCACCAAACAGGACAAGCTTGCATCTGTTATAGTTTTGGAGAAAAATGTGTTCATTTCATGTATGCGCGAAATGCCTTAAAAATGGCTTTAAAATGGATTTGGAGCATGGAGACGATTATCTCGGGATTGCAAGATAACCAAACAAAACTTTTAGTGGATTTCTACTTATTTTATTAAATATCATCTCCACCAAACAGGACAAGCTTGCATCTGTTATAGTTTTGGAGAAAAATGTGTTCATTTCATGTATGCGCGAAATGCCTTAAAAATGGCTTTAAAATGGATTTGGAGCATGGAGACGATTATCTCGGGATTGCAAGATAACCAAACAAAACTTTTAGTGGATTTCTACTTATTTTATTAAATATCATCTCCACCAAACAGGACAAGCTTGCATCTGTTATAGTTTTGGAGAAAAATGTGTTCATTTCATGTATGCGCGAAATGCCTTAAAAATGGCTTTAAAATGGATTTGGAGCATGGAGACGATTATCTCGGGATTGCAAGATAACCAAACAAAACTTTTAGTGGATTTCTACTTATTTTATTAAATATCATCTCCACCAAACAGGACAAGCTTGCATCTGTTATAGTTTTGGAGAAAAATGTGTTCATTTCATGTATGCGCGAAATGCCTTAAAAATGGCTTTAAAATGGATTTGGAGCATGGAGACGATTATCTCGGGATTGCAAGATAACCAAACAAAACTTTTAGTGGATTTCTACTTATTTTATTAAATATCATCTCCACCAAACAGGACAAGCTTGCATCTGTTATAGTTTTGGAGAAAAATGTGTTCATTTCATGTATGCGCGAAATGCCTTAAAAATGGCTTTAAAATGGATTTGGAGCATGGAGACGATTATCTCGGGATTGCAAGATAACCAAACAAAACTTTTAGTGGATTTCTACTTATTTTATTAAATATCATCTCCACCAAACAGGACAAGCTTGCATCTGTTATAGTTTTGGAGAAAAATGTGTTCATTTCATGTATGCGCGAAATGCCTTAAAAATGGCTTTAAAATGGATTTGGAGCATGGAGACGATTATCTCGGGATTGCAAGATAACCAAACAAAACTTTTAGTGGATTTCTACTTATTTTATTAAATATCATCTCCACCAAACAGGACAAGCTTGCATCTGTTATAGTTTTGGAGAAAAATGTGTTCATTTCATGTATGCGCGAAATGCCTTAAAAATGGCTTTAAAATGGATTTGGAGCATGGAGACGATTATCTCGGGATTGCAAGATAACCAAACAAAACTTTTAGTGGATTTCTACTTATTTTATTAAATATCATCTCCACCAAACAGGTCAAGCTTGCATCTGTTATAGTTTTGGAGAAAAATGTGTTCATTTCATGTATGCGCGAAATGCCTTAAAAATGGCTTTAAAATGGATTTGGAGCATGGAGACGATTATCTCGGGATTGCAAGATAACCAAACAAAACTTTTAGTGGATTTCTACTTATTTTATTAAATATCATCTCCACCAAACAGGACAAGCTTGCATCTGTTATAGTTTTGGAGAAAAATGTGTTCATTTCATGTATGCGCGAAATGCCTTAAAAATGGCTTTAAAATGGATTTGGAGCATGGAGACGATTATCTCGGGATTGCAAGATAACCAAACAAAACTTTTAGTGGATTTCTACTTATTTTATTAAATATCATCTCCACCAAACAGGACAAGCTTGCATCTGTTATAGTTTTGGAGAAAAATGTGTTCATTTCATGTATGCGCGAAATGCCTTAAAAATGGCTTTAAAATGGATTTGGAGCATGGAGACGATTATCTCGGGATTGCAAGATAACCAAACAAAACTTTTAGTGGATTTCTACTTATTTTATTAAATATCATCTCCACCAAACAGGACAAGCTTGCATCTGTTATAGTTTTGGAGAAAAATGTGTTCATTTCATGTATGCGCGAAATGCCTTAAAAATGGCTTTAAAATGGATTTGGAGCATGGAGACGATTATCTCGGGATTGCAAGATAACCAAACAAAACTTTTAGTGGATTTCTACTTATTTTATTAAATATCATCTCCACCAAACAGGACAAGCTTGCATCTGTTATAGTTTTGGAGAAAAATGTGTTCATTTCATGTATGCGCGAAATGCCTTAAAAATGGCTTTAAAATGGATTTGGAGCATGGAGACGATTATCTCGGGATTGCAAGATAACCAAACAAAACTTTTAGTGGATTTCTACTTATTTTATTAAATATCATCTCCACCAAACAGGACAAGCTTGCATCTGTTATAGTTTTGGAGAAAAATGTGTTCATTTCATGTATGCGCGAAATGCCTTAAAAATGGCTTTAAAATGGATTTGGAGCATGGAGACGATTATCTCGGGATTGCAAGATAACCAAACAAAACTTTTAGTGGATTTCTACTTATTTTATTAAATATCATCTCCACCAAACAGGACAAGCTTGCATCTGTTATAGTTTTGGAGAAAAATGTGTTCATTTCATGTATGCGCGAAATGCCTTAAAAATGGCTTTAAAATGGATTTGGAGCATGGAGACGATTATCTCGGGATTGCAAGATAACCAAACAAAACTTTTAGTGGATTTCTACTTATTTTATTAAATATCATCTCCACCAAACAGGACAAGCTTGCATCTGTTATAGTTTTGGAGAAAAATGTGTTCATTTCATGTATGCGCGAAATGCCTTAAAAATGGCTTTAAAATGGATTTGGAGCATGGAGACGATTATCTCGGGATTGCAAGATAACCAAACAAAACTTTTAGTGGATTTCTACTTATTTTATTAAATATCATCTCCACCAAACAGGACAAGCTTGCATCTGTTATAGTTTTGGAGAAAAATGTGTTCATTTCATGTATGCGCGAAATGCCTTAAAAATGGCTTTAAAATGGATTTGGAGCATGGAGACGATTATCTCGGGATTGCAAGATAACCAAACAAAACTTTTAGTGGATTTCTACTTATTTTATTAAATATCATCTCCACCAAACAGGACAAGCTTGCATCTGTTATAGTTTTGGAGAAAAATGTGTTCATTTCATGTATGCGCGAAATGCCTTAAAAATGGCTTTAAAATGGATTTGGAGCATGGAGACGATTATCTCGGGATTGCAAGATAACCAAACAAAACTTTTAGTGGATTTCTACTTATTTTATTAAATATCATCTCCACCAAACAGGACAAGCTTGCATCTGTTATAGTTTTGGAGAAAAATGTGTTCATTTCATGTATGCGCGAAATGCCTTAAAAATGGCTTTAAAATGGATTTGGAGCATGGAGACGATTATCTCGGGATTGCAAGATAACCAAACAAAACTTTTAGTGGATTTCTACTTATTTTATTAAATATCATCTCCACCAAACAGGACAAGCTTGCATCTGTTATAGTTTTGGAGAAAAATGTGTTCATTTCATGTATGCGCGAAATGCCTTAAAAATGGCTTTAAAATGGATTTGGAGCATGGAGACGATTATCTCGGGATTGCAAGATAACCAAACAAAACTTTTAGTGGATTTCTACTTATTTTATTAAATATCATCTCCACCAAACAGGACAAGCTTGCATCTGTTATAGTTTTGGAGAAAAATGTGTTCATTTCATGTATGCGCGAAATGCCTTAAAAATGGCTTTAAAATGGATTTGGAGCATGGAGACGATTATCTCGGGATTGCAAGATAACCAAACAAAACTTTTAGTGGATTTCTACTTATTTTATTAAATATCATCTCCACCAAACAGGACAAGCTTGCATCTGTTATAGTTTTGGAGAAAAATGTGTTCATTTCATGTATGCGCGAAATGCCTTAAAAATGGCTTTAAAATGGATTTGGAGCATGGAGACGATTATCTCGGGATTGCAAGATAACCAAACAAAACTTTTAGTGGATTTCTACTTATTTTATTAAATATCATCTCCACCAAACAGGACAAGCTTGCATCTGTTATAGTTTTGGAGAAAAATGTGTTCATTTCATGTATGCGCGAAATGCCTTAAAAATGGCTTTAAAATGGATTTGGAGCATGGAGACGATTATCTCGGGATTGCAAGATAACCAAACAAAACTTTTAGTGGATTTCTACTTATTTTATTAAATATCATCTCCACCAAACAGGACAAGCTTGCATCTGTTATAGTTTTGGAGAAAAATGTGTTCATTTCATGTATGCGCGAAATGCCTTAAAAATGGCTTTAAAATGGATTTGGAGCATGGAGACGATTATCTCGGGATTGCAAGATAACCAAACAAAACTTTTAGTGGATTTCTACTTATTTTATTAAATATCATCTCCACCAAACAGGACAAGCTTGCATCTGTTATAGTTTTGGAGAAAAATGTGTTCATTTCATGTATGCGCGAAATGCCTTAAAAATGGCTTTAAAATGGATTTGGAGCATGGAGACGATTATCTCGGGATTGCAAGATAACCAAACAAAACTTTTAGTGGATTTCTACTTATTTTATTAAATATCATCTCCACCAAACAGGACAAGCTTGCATCTGTTATAGTTTTGGAGAAAAATGTGTTCATTTCATGTATGCGCGAAATGCCTTAAAAATGGCTTTAAAATGGATTTGGAGCATGGAGACGATTATCTCGGGATTGCAAGATAACCAAACAAAACTTTTAGTGGATTTCTACTTATTTTATTAAATATCATCTCCACCAAACAGGACAAGCTTGCATCTGTTATAGTTTTGGAGAAAAATGTGTTCATTTCATGTATGCGCGAAATGCCTTAAAAATGGCTTTAAAATGGATTTGGAGCATGGAGACGATTATCTCGGGATTGCAAGATAACCAAACAAAACTTTTAGTGGATTTCTACTTATTTTATTAAATATCATCTCCACCAAACAGGACAAGCTTGCATCTGTTATAGTTTTGGAGAAAAATGTGTTCATTTCATGTATGCGCGAAATGCCTTAAAAATGGCTTTAAAATGGATTTGGAGCATGGAGACGATTATCTCGGGATTGCAAGATAACCAAACAAAACTTTTAGTGGATTTCTACTTATTTTATTAAATATCATCTCCACCAAACAGGACAAGCTTGCATCTGTTATAGTTTTGGAGAAAAATGTGTTCATTTCATGTATGCGCGAAATGCCTTAAAAATGGCTTTAAAATGGATTTGGAGCATGGAGACGATTATCTCGGGATTGCAAGATAACCAAACAAAACTTTTAGTGGATTTCTACTTATTTTATTAAATATCATCTCCACCAAACAGGACAAGCTTGCATCTGTTATAGTTTTGGAGAAAAATGTGTTCATTTCATGTATGCGCGAAATGCCTTAAAAATGGCTTTAAAATGGATTTGGAGCATGGAGACGATTATCTCGGGATTGCAAGATAACCAAACAAAACTTTTAGTGGATTTCTACTTATTTTATTAAATATCATCTCCACCAAACAGGACAAGCTTGCATCTGTTATAGTTTTGGAGAAAAATGTGTTCATTTCATGTATGCGCGAAATGCCTTAAAAATGGCTTTAAAATGGATTTGGAGCATGGAGACGATTATCTCGGGATTGCAAGATAACCAAACAAAACTTTTAGTGGATTTCTACTTATTTTATTAAATATCATCTCCACCAAACAGGACAAGCTTGCATCTGTTATAGTTTTGGAGAAAAATGTGTTCATTTCATGTATGCGCGAAATGCCTTAAAAATGGCTTTAAAATGGATTTGGAGCATGGAGACGATTATCTCGGGATTGCAAGATAACCAAACAAAACTTTTAGTGGATTTCTACTTATTTTATTAAATATCATCTCCACCAAACAGGACAAGCTTGCATCTGTTATAGTTTTGGAGAAAAATGTGTTCATTTCATGTATGCGCGAAATGCCTTAAAAATGGCTTTAAAATGGATTTGGAGCATGGAGACGATTATCTCGGGATTGCAAGATAACCAAACAAAACTTTTAGTGGATTTCTACTTATTTTATTAAATATCATCTCCACCAAACAGGACAAGCTTGCATCTGTTATAGTTTTGGAGAAAAATGTGTTCATTTCATGTATGCGCGAAATGCCTTAAAAATGGCTTTAAAATGGATTTGGAGCATGGAGACGATTATCTCGGGATTGCAAGATAACCAAACAAAACTTTTAGTGGATTTCTACTTATTTTATTAAATATCATCTCCACCAAACAGGACAAGCTTGCATCTGTTATAGTTTTGGAGAAAAATGTGTTCATTTCATGTATGCGCGAAATGCCTTAAAAATGGCTTTAAAATGGATTTGGAGCATGGAGACGATTATCTCGGGATTGCAAGATAACCAAACAAAACTTTTAGTGGATTTCTACTTATTTTATTAAATATCATCTCCACCAAACAGGACAAGCTTGCATCTGTTATAGTTTTGGAGAAAAATGTGTTCATTTCATGTATGCGCGAAATGCCTTAAAAATGGCTTTAAAATGGATTTGGAGCATGGAGACGATTATCTCGGGATTGCAAGATAACCAAACAAAACTTTTAGTGGATTTCTACTTATTTTATTAAATATCATCTCCACCAAACAGGACAAGCTTGCATCTGTTATAGTTTTGGAGAAAAATGTGTTCATTTCATGTATGCGCGAAATGCCTTAAAAATGGCTTTAAAATGGATTTGGAGCATGGAGACGATTATCTCGGGATTGCAAGATAACCAAACAAAACTTTTAGTGGATTTCTACTTATTTTATTAAATATCATCTCCACCAAACAGGACAAGCTTGCATCTGTTATAGTTTTGGAGAAAAATGTGTTCATTTCATGTATGCGCGAAATGCCTTAAAAATGGCTTTAAAATGGATTTGGAGCATGGAGACGATTATCTCGGGATTGCAAGATAACCAAACAAAACTTTTAGTGGATTTCTACTTATTTTATTAAATATCATCTCCACCAAACAGGACAAGCTTGCATCTGTTATAGTTTTGGAGAAAAATGTGTTCATTTCATGTATGCGCGAAATGCCTTAAAAATGGCTTTAAAATGGATTTGGAGCATGGAGACGATTATCTCGGGATTGCAAGATAACCAAACAAAACTTTTAGTGGATTTCTACTTATTTTATTAAATATCATCTCCACCAAACAGGACAAGCTTGCATCTGTTATAGTTTTGGAGAAAAATGTGTTCATTTCATGTATGCGCGAAATGCCTTAAAAATGGCTTTAAAATGGATTTGGAGCATGGAGACGATTATCTCGGGATTGCAAGATAACCAAACAAAACTTTTAGTGGATTTCTACTTATTTTATTAAATATCATCTCCACCAAACAGGACAAGCTTGCATCTGTTATAGTTTTGGAGAAAAATGTGTTCATTTCATGTATGCGCGAAATGCCTTAAAAATGGCTTTAAAATGGATTTGGAGCATGGAGACGATTATCTCGGGATTGCAAGATAACCAAACAAAACTTTTAGTGGATTTCTACTTATTTTATTAAATATCATCTCCACCAAACAGGACAAGCTTGCATCTGTTATAGTTTTGGAGAAAAATGTGTTCATTTCATGTATGCGCGAAATGCCTTAAAAATGGCTTTAAAATGGATTTGGAGCATGGAGACGATTATCTCGGGATTGCAAGATAACCAAACAAAACTTTTAGTGGATTTCTACTTATTTTATTAAATATCATCTCCACCAAACAGGACAAGCTTGCATCTGTTATAGTTTTGGAGAAAAATGTGTTCATTTCATGTATGCGCGAAATGCCTTAAAAATGGCTTTAAAATGGATTTGGAGCATGGAGACGATTATCTCGGGATTGCAAGATAACCAAACAAAACTTTTAGTGGATTTCTACTTATTTTATTAAATATCATCTCCACCAAACAGGACAAGCTTGCATCTGTTATAGTTTTGGAGAAAAATGTGTTCATTTCATGTATGCGCGAAATGCCTTAAAAATGGCTTTAAAATGGATTTGGAGCATGGAGACGATTATCTCGGGATTGCAAGATAACCAAACAAAACTTTTAGTGGATTTCTACTTATTTTATTAAATATCATCTCCACCAAACAGGACAAGCTTGCATCTGTTATAGTTTTGGAGAAAAATGTGTTCATTTCATGTATGCGCGAAATGCCTTAAAAATGGCTTTAAAATGGATTTGGAGCATGGAGACGATTATCTCGGGATTGCAAGATAACCAAACAAAACTTTTAGTGGATTTCTACTTATTTTATTAAATATCATCTCCACCAAACAGGACAAGCTTGCATCTGTTATAGTTTTGGAGAAAAATGTGTTCATTTCATGTATGCGCGAAATGCCTTAAAAATGGCTTTAAAATGGATTTGGAGCATGGAGACGATTATCTCGGGATTGCAAGATAACCAAACAAAACTTTTAGTGGATTTCTACTTATTTTATTAAATATCATCTCCACCAAACAGGACAAGCTTGCATCTGTTATAGTTTTGGAGAAAAATGTGTTCATTTCATGTATGCGCGAAATGCCTTAAAAATGGCTTTAAAATGGATTTGGAGCATGGAGACGATTATCTCGGGATTGCAAGATAACCAAACAAAACTTTTAGTGGATTTCTACTTATTTTATTAAATATCATCTCCACCAAACAGGACAAGCTTGCATCTGTTATAGTTTTGGAGAAAAATGTGTTCATTTCATGTATGCGCGAAATGCCTTAAAAATGGCTTTAAAATGGATTTGGAGCATGGAGACGATTATCTCGGGATTGCAAGATAACCAAACAAAACTTTTAGTGGATTTCTACTTATTTTATTAAATATCATCTCCACCAAACAGGACAAGCTTGCATCTGTTATAGTTTTGGAGAAAAATGTGTTCATTTCATGTATGCGCGAAATGCCTTAAAAATGGCTTTAAAATGGATTTGGAGCATGGAGACGATTATCTCGGGATTGCAAGATAACCAAACAAAACTTTTAGTGGATTTCTACTTATTTTATTAAATATCATCTCCACCAAACAGGACAAGCTTGCATCTGTTATAGTTTTGGAGAAAAATGTGTTCATTTCATGTATGCGCGAAATGCCTTAAAAATGGCTTTAAAATGGATTTGGAGCATGGAGACGATTATCTCGGGATTGCAAGATAACCAAACAAAACTTTTAGTGGATTTCTACTTATTTTATTAAATATCATCTCCACCAAACAGGACAAGCTTGCATCTGTTATAGTTTTGGAGAAAAATGTGTTCATTTCATGTATGCGCGAAATGCCTTAAAAATGGCTTTAAAATGGATTTGGAGCATGGAGACGATTATCTCGGGATTGCAAGATAACCAAACAAAACTTTTAGTGGATTTCTACTTATTTTATTAAATATCATCTCCACCAAACAGGACAAGCTTGCATCTGTTATAGTTTTGGAGAAAAATGTGTTCATTTCATGTATGCGCGAAATGCCTTAAAAATGGCTTTAAAATGGATTTGGAGCATGGAGACGATTATCTCGGGATTGCAAGATAACCAAACAAAACTTTTAGTGGATTTCTACTTATTTTATTAAATATCATCTCCACCAAACAGGACAAGCTTGCATCTGTTATAGTTTTGGAGAAAAATGTGTTCATTTCATGTATGCGCGAAATGCCTTAAAAATGGCTTTAAAATGGATTTGGAGCATGGAGACGATTATCTCGGGATTGCAAGATAACCAAACAAAACTTTTAGTGGATTTCTACTTATTTTATTAAATATCATCTCCACCAAACAGGACAAGCTTGCATCTGTTATAGTTTTGGAGAAAAATGTGTTCATTTCATGTATGCGCGAAATGCCTTAAAAATGGCTTTAAAATGGATTTGGAGCATGGAGACGATTATCTCGGGATTGCAAGATAACCAAACAAAACTTTTAGTGGATTTCTACTTATTTTATTAAATATCATCTCCACCAAACAGGACAAGCTTGCATCTGTTATAGTTTTGGAGAAAAATGTGTTCATTTCATGTATGCGCGAAATGCCTTAAAAATGGCTTTAAAATGGATTTGGAGCATGGAGACGATTATCTCGGGATTGCAAGATAACCAAACAAAACTTTTAGTGGATTTCTACTTATTTTATTAAATATCATCTCCACCAAACAGGACAAGCTTGCATCTGTTATAGTTTTGGAGAAAAATGTGTTCATTTCATGTATGCGCGAAATGCCTTAAAAATGGCTTTAAAATGGATTTGGAGCATGGAGACGATTATCTCGGGATTGCAAGATAACCAAACAAAACTTTTAGTGGATTTCTACTTATTTTATTAAATATCATCTCCACCAAACAGGACAAGCTTGCATCTGTTATAGTTTTGGAGAAAAATGTGTTCATTTCATGTATGCGCGAAATGCCTTAAAAATGGCTTTAAAATGGATTTGGAGCATGGAGACGATTATCTCGGGATTGCAAGATAACCAAACAAAACTTTTAGTGGATTTCTACTTATTTTATTAAATATCATCTCCACCAAACAGGACAAGCTTGCATCTGTTATAGTTTTGGAGAAAAATGTGTTCATTTCATGTATGCGCGAAATGCCTTAAAAATGGCTTTAAAATGGATTTGGAGCATGGAGACGATTATCTCGGGATTGCAAGATAACCAAACAAAACTTTTAGTGGATTTCTACTTATTTTATTAAATATCATCTCCACCAAACAGGACAAGCTTGCATCTGTTATAGTTTTGGAGAAAAATGTGTTCATTTCATGTATGCGCGAAATGCCTTAAAAATGGCTTTAAAATGGATTTGGAGCATGGAGACGATTATCTCGGGATTGCAAGATAACCAAACAAAACTTTTAGTGGATTTCTACTTATTTTATTAAATATCATCTCCACCAAACAGGACAAGCTTGCATCTGTTATAGTTTTGGAGAAAAATGTGTTCATTTCATGTATGCGCGAAATGCCTTAAAAATGGCTTTAAAATGGATTTGGAGCATGGAGACGATTATCTCGGGATTGCAAGATAACCAAACAAAACTTTTAGTGGATTTCTACTTATTTTATTAAATATCATCTCCACCAAACAGGACAAGCTTGCATCTGTTATAGTTTTGGAGAAAAATGTGTTCATTTCATGTATGCGCGAAATGCCTTAAAAATGGCTTTAAAATGGATTTGGAGCATGGAGACGATTATCTCGGGATTGCAAGATAACCAAACAAAACTTTTAGTGGATTTCTACTTATTTTATTAAATATCATCTCCACCAAACAGGACAAGCTTGCATCTGTTATAGTTTTGGAGAAAAATGTGTTCATTTCATGTATGCGCGAAATGCCTTAAAAATGGCTTTAAAATGGATTTGGAGCATGGAGACGATTATCTCGGGATTGCAAGATAACCAAACAAAACTTTTAGTGGATTTCTACTTATTTTATTAAATATCATCTCCACCAAACAGGACAAGCTTGCATCTGTTATAGTTTTGGAGAAAAATGTGTTCATTTCATGTATGCGCGAAATGCCTTAAAAATGGCTTTAAAATGGATTTGGAGCATGGAGACGATTATCTCGGGATTGCAAGATAACCAAACAAAACTTTTAGTGGATTTCTACTTATTTTATTAAATATCATCTCCACCAAACAGGACAAGCTTGCATCTGTTATAGTTTTGGAGAAAAATGTGTTCATTTCATGTATGCGCGAAATGCCTTAAAAATGGCTTTAAAATGGATTTGGAGCATGGAGACGATTATCTCGGGATTGCAAGATAACCAAACAAAACTTTTAGTGGATTTCTACTTATTTTATTAAATATCATCTCCACCAAACAGGACAAGCTTGCATCTGTTATAGTTTTGGAGAAAAATGTGTTCATTTCATGTATGCGCGAAATGCCTTAAAAATGGCTTTAAAATGGATTTGGAGCATGGAGACGATTATCTCGGGATTGCAAGATAACCAAACAAAACTTTTAGTGGATTTCTACTTATTTTATTAAATATCATCTCCACCAAACAGGACAAGCTTGCATCTGTTATAGTTTTGGAGAAAAATGTGTTCATTTCATGTATGCGCGAAATGCCTTAAAAATGGCTTTAAAATGGATTTGGAGCATGGAGACGATTATCTCGGGATTGCAAGATAACCAAACAAAACTTTTAGTGGATTTCTACTTATTTTATTAAATATCATCTCCACCAAACAGGACAAGCTTGCATCTGTTATAGTTTTGGAGAAAAATGTGTTCATTTCATGTATGCGCGAAATGCCTTAAAAATGGCTTTAAAATGGATTTGGAGCATGGAGACGATTATCTCGGGATTGCAAGATAACCAAACAAAACTTTTAGTGGATTTCTACTTATTTTATTAAATATCATCTCCACCAAACAGGACAAGCTTGCATCTGTTATAGTTTTGGAGAAAAATGTGTTCATTTCATGTATGCGCGAAATGCCTTAAAAATGGCTTTAAAATGGATTTGGAGCATGGAGACGATTATCTCGGGATTGCAAGATAACCAAACAAAACTTTTAGTGGATTTCTACTTATTTTATTAAATATCATCTCCACCAAACAGGACAAGCTTGCATCTGTTATAGTTTTGGAGAAAAATGTGTTCATTTCATGTATGCGCGAAATGCCTTAAAAATGGCTTTAAAATGGATTTGGAGCATGGAGACGATTATCTCGGGATTGCAAGATAACCAAACAAAACTTTTAGTGGATTTCTACTTATTTTATTAAATATCATCTCCACCAAACAGGACAAGCTTGCATCTGTTATAGTTTTGGAGAAAAATGTGTTCATTTCATGTATGCGCGAAATGCCTTAAAAATGGCTTTAAAATGGATTTGGAGCATGGAGACGATTATCTCGGGATTGCAAGATAACCAAACAAAACTTTTAGTGGATTTCTACTTATTTTATTAAATATCATCTCCACCAAACAGGACAAGCTTGCATCTGTTATAGTTTTGGAGAAAAATGTGTTCATTTCATGTATGCGCGAAATGCCTTAAAAATGGCTTTAAAATGGATTTGGAGCATGGAGACGATTATCTCGGGATTGCAAGATAACCAAACAAAACTTTTAGTGGATTTCTACTTATTTTATTAAATATCATCTCCACCAAACAGGACAAGCTTGCATCTGTTATAGTTTTGGAGAAAAATGTGTTCATTTCATGTATGCGCGAAATGCCTTAAAAATGGCTTTAAAATGGATTTGGAGCATGGAGACGATTATCTCGGGATTGCAAGATAACCAAACAAAACTTTTAGTGGATTTCTACTTATTTTATTAAATATCATCTCCACCAAACAGGACAAGCTTGCATCTGTTATAGTTTTGGAGAAAAATGTGTTCATTTCATGTATGCGCGAAATGCCTTAAAAATGGCTTTAAAATGGATTTGGAGCATGGAGACGATTATCTCGGGATTGCAAGATAACCAAACAAAACTTTTAGTGGATTTCTACTTATTTTATTAAATATCATCTCCACCAAACAGGACAAGCTTGCATCTGTTATAGTTTTGGAGAAAAATGTGTTCATTTCATGTATGCGCGAAATGCCTTAAAAATGGCTTTAAAATGGATTTGGAGCATGGAGACGATTATCTCGGGATTGCAAGATAACCAAACAAAACTTTTAGTGGATTTCTACTTATTTTATTAAATATCATCTCCACCAAACAGGACAAGCTTGCATCTGTTATAGTTTTGGAGAAAAATGTGTTCATTTCATGTATGCGCGAAATGCCTTAAAAATGGCTTTAAAATGGATTTGGAGCATGGAGACGATTATCTCGGGATTGCAAGATAACCAAACAAAACTTTTAGTGGATTTCTACTTATTTTATTAAATATCATCTCCACCAAACAGGACAAGCTTGCATCTGTTATAGTTTTGGAGAAAAATGTGTTCATTTCATGTATGCGCGAAATGCCTTAAAAATGGCTTTAAAATGGATTTGGAGCATGGAGACGATTATCTCGGGATTGCAAGATAACCAAACAAAACTTTTAGTGGATTTCTACTTATTTTATTAAATATCATCTCCACCAAACAGGACAAGCTTGCATCTGTTATAGTTTTGGAGAAAAATGTGTTCATTTCATGTATGCGCGAAATGCCTTAAAAATGGCTTTAAAATGGATTTGGAGCATGGAGACGATTATCTCGGGATTGCAAGATAACCAAACAAAACTTTTAGTGGATTTCTACTTATTTTATTAAATATCATCTCCACCAAACAGGACAAGCTTGCATCTGTTATAGTTTTGGAGAAAAATGTGTTCATTTCATGTATGCGCGAAATGCCTTAAAAATGGCTTTAAAATGGATTTGGAGCATGGAGACGATTATCTCGGGATTGCAAGATAACCAAACAAAACTTTTAGTGGATTTCTACTTATTTTATTAAATATCATCTCCACCAAACAGGACAAGCTTGCATCTGTTATAGTTTTGGAGAAAAATGTGTTCATTTCATGTATGCGCGAAATGCCTTAAAAATGGCTTTAAAATGGATTTGGAGCATGGAGACGATTATCTCGGGATTGCAAGATAACCAAACAAAACTTTTAGTGGATTTCTACTTATTTTATTAAATATCATCTCCACCAAACAGGACAAGCTTGCATCTGTTATAGTTTTGGAGAAAAATGTGTTCATTTCATGTATGCGCGAAATGCCTTAAAAATGGCTTTAAAATGGATTTGGAGCATGGAGACGATTATCTCGGGATTGCAAGATAACCAAACAAAACTTTTAGTGGATTTCTACTTATTTTATTAAATATCATCTCCACCAAACAGGACAAGCTTGCATCTGTTATAGTTTTGGAGAAAAATGTGTTCATTTCATGTATGCGCGAAATGCCTTAAAAATGGCTTTAAAATGGATTTGGAGCATGGAGACGATTATCTCGGGATTGCAAGATAACCAAACAAAACTTTTAGTGGATTTCTACTTATTTTATTAAATATCATCTCCACCAAACAGGACAAGCTTGCATCTGTTATAGTTTTGGAGAAAAATGTGTTCATTTCATGTATGCGCGAAATGCCTTAAAAATGGCTTTAAAATGGATTTGGAGCATGGAGACGATTATCTCGGGATTGCAAGATAACCAAACAAAACTTTTAGTGGATTTCTACTTATTTTATTAAATATCATCTCCACCAAACAGGACAAGCTTGCATCTGTTATAGTTTTGGAGAAAAATGTGTTCATTTCATGTATGCGCGAAATGCCTTAAAAATGGCTTTAAAATGGATTTGGAGCATGGAGACGATTATCTCGGGATTGCAAGATAACCAAACAAAACTTTTAGTGGATTTCTACTTATTTTATTAAATATCATCTCCACCAAACAGGACAAGCTTGCATCTGTTATAGTTTTGGAGAAAAATGTGTTCATTTCATGTATGCGCGAAATGCCTTAAAAATGGCTTTAAAATGGATTTGGAGCATGGAGACGATTATCTCGGGATTGCAAGATAACCAAACAAAACTTTTAGTGGATTTCTACTTATTTTATTAAATATCATCTCCACCAAACAGGACAAGCTTGCATCTGTTATAGTTTTGGAGAAAAATGTGTTCATTTCATGTATGCGCGAAATGCCTTAAAAATGGCTTTAAAATGGATTTGGAGCATGGAGACGATTATCTCGGGATTGCAAGATAACCAAACAAAACTTTTAGTGGATTTCTACTTATTTTATTAAATATCATCTCCACCAAACAGGACAAGCTTGCATCTGTTATAGTTTTGGAGAAAAATGTGTTCATTTCATGTATGCGCGAAATGCCTTAAAAATGGCTTTAAAATGGATTTGGAGCATGGAGACGATTATCTCGGGATTGCAAGATAACCAAACAAAACTTTTAGTGGATTTCTACTTATTTTATTAAATATCATCTCCACCAAACAGGACAAGCTTGCATCTGTTATAGTTTTGGAGAAAAATGTGTTCATTTCATGTATGCGCGAAATGCCTTAAAAATGGCTTTAAAATGGATTTGGAGCATGGAGACGATTATCTCGGGATTGCAAGATAACCAAACAAAACTTTTAGTGGATTTCTACTTATTTTATTAAATATCATCTCCACCAAACAGGACAAGCTTGCATCTGTTATAGTTTTGGAGAAAAATGTGTTCATTTCATGTATGCGCGAAATGCCTTAAAAATGGCTTTAAAATGGATTTGGAGCATGGAGACGATTATCTCGGGATTGCAAGATAACCAAACAAAACTTTTAGTGGATTTCTACTTATTTTATTAAATATCATCTCCACCAAACAGGACAAGCTTGCATCTGTTATAGTTTTGGAGAAAAATGTGTTCATTTCATGTATGCGCGAAATGCCTTAAAAATGGCTTTAAAATGGATTTGGAGCATGGAGACGATTATCTCGGGATTGCAAGATAACCAAACAAAACTTTTAGTGGATTTCTACTTATTTTATTAAATATCATCTCCACCAAACAGGACAAGCTTGCATCTGTTATAGTTTTGGAGAAAAATGTGTTCATTTCATGTATGCGCGAAATGCCTTAAAAATGGCTTTAAAATGGATTTGGAGCATGGAGACGATTATCTCGGGATTGCAAGATAACCAAACAAAACTTTTAGTGGATTTCTACTTATTTTATTAAATATCATCTCCACCAAACAGGACAAGCTTGCATCTGTTATAGTTTTGGAGAAAAATGTGTTCATTTCATGTATGCGCGAAATGCCTTAAAAATGGCTTTAAAATGGATTTGGAGCATGGAGACGATTATCTCGGGATTGCAAGATAACCAAACAAAACTTTTAGTGGATTTCTACTTATTTTATTAAATATCATCTCCACCAAACAGGACAAGCTTGCATCTGTTATAGTTTTGGAGAAAAATGTGTTCATTTCATGTATGCGCGAAATGCCTTAAAAATGGCTTTAAAATGGATTTGGAGCATGGAGACGATTATCTCGGGATTGCAAGATAACCAAACAAAACTTTTAGTGGATTTCTACTTATTTTATTAAATATCATCTCCACCAAACAGGACAAGCTTGCATCTGTTATAGTTTTGGAGAAAAATGTGTTCATTTCATGTATGCGCGAAATGCCTTAAAAATGGCTTTAAAATGGATTTGGAGCATGGAGACGATTATCTCGGGATTGCAAGATAACCAAACAAAACTTTTAGTGGATTTCTACTTATTTTATTAAATATCATCTCCACCAAACAGGACAAGCTTGCATCTGTTATAGTTTTGGAGAAAAATGTGTTCATTTCATGTATGCGCGAAATGCCTTAAAAATGGCTTTAAAATGGATTTGGAGCATGGAGACGATTATCTCGGGATTGCAAGATAACCAAACAAAACTTTTAGTGGATTTCTACTTATTTTATTAAATATCATCTCCACCAAACAGGACAAGCTTGCATCTGTTATAGTTTTGGAGAAAAATGTGTTCATTTCATGTATGCGCGAAATGCCTTAAAAATGGCTTTAAAATGGATTTGGAGCATGGAGACGATTATCTCGGGATTGCAAGATAACCAAACAAAACTTTTAGTGGATTTCTACTTATTTTATTAAATATCATCTCCACCAAACAGGACAAGCTTGCATCTGTTATAGTTTTGGAGAAAAATGTGTTCATTTCATGTATGCGCGAAATGCCTTAAAAATGGCTTTAAAATGGATTTGGAGCATGGAGACGATTATCTCGGGATTGCAAGATAACCAAACAAAACTTTTAGTGGATTTCTACTTATTTTATTAAATATCATCTCCACCAAACAGGACAAGCTTGCATCTGTTATAGTTTTGGAGAAAAATGTGTTCATTTCATGTATGCGCGAAATGCCTTAAAAATGGCTTTAAAATGGATTTGGAGCATGGAGACGATTATCTCGGGATTGCAAGATAACCAAACAAAACTTTTAGTGGATTTCTACTTATTTTATTAAATATCATCTCCACCAAACAGGACAAGCTTGCATCTGTTATAGTTTTGGAGAAAAATGTGTTCATTTCATGTATGCGCGAAATGCCTTAAAAATGGCTTTAAAATGGATTTGGAGCATGGAGACGATTATCTCGGGATTGCAAGATAACCAAACAAAACTTTTAGTGGATTTCTACTTATTTTATTAAATATCATCTCCACCAAACAGGACAAGCTTGCATCTGTTATAGTTTTGGAGAAAAATGTGTTCATTTCATGTATGCGCGAAATGCCTTAAAAATGGCTTTAAAATGGATTTGGAGCATGGAGACGATTATCTCGGGATTGCAAGATAACCAAACAAAACTTTTAGTGGATTTCTACTTATTTTATTAAATATCATCTCCACCAAACAGGACAAGCTTGCATCTGTTATAGTTTTGGAGAAAAATGTGTTCATTTCATGTATGCGCGAAATGCCTTAAAAATGGCTTTAAAATGGATTTGGAGCATGGAGACGATTATCTCGGGATTGCAAGATAACCAAACAAAACGTTTAGTGGATTTCTACTTATTTTATTAAATATCATCTCCACCAAACAGGACAAGCTTGCATCTGTTATAGTTTTGGAGAAAAATGTGTTCATTTCATGTATGCGCGAAATGCCTTAAAAATGGCTTTAAAATGGATTTGGAGCATGGAGACGATTATCTCGGGATTGCAAGATAACCAAACAAAACTTTTAGTGGATTTCTACTTATTTTATTAAATATCATCTCCACCAAACAGGACAAGCTTGCATCTGTTATAGTTTTGGAGAAAAATGTGTTCATTTCATGTATGCGCGAAATGCCTTAAAAATGGCTTTAAAATGGATTTGGAGCATGGAGACGATTATCTCGGGATTGCAAGATAACCAAACAAAACTTTTAGTGGATTTCTACTTATTTTATTAAATATCATCTCCACCAAACAGGACAAGCTTGCATCTGTTATAGTTTTGGAGAAAAATGTGTTCATTTCATGTATGCGCGAAATGCCTTAAAAATGGCTTTAAAATAGATTTGGAGCATGGAGACGATTATCTCGGGATTGCAAGATAACCAAACAAAACTTTTAGTGGATTTCTACTTATTTTATTAAATATCATCTCCACCAAACAGGACAAGCTTGCATCTGTTATAGTTTTGGAGAAAAATGTGTTCATTTCATGTATGCGCGAAATGCCTTAAAAATGGCTTTAAAATGGATTTGGAGCATGGAGACGATTATCTCGGGATTGCAAGATAACCAAACAAAACTTTTAGTAAATTTCTACTTATTTTATTAAATATCATCTCCACCAAACAGGACAAGCTTGCATCTGTTATAGTTTTGGAGAAAAATGTGTTCATTTCATGTATGCGCGAAATGCCTTAAAAATGGCTTTAAAATGGATTTGGAGCATGGAGACGATTATCTCGGGATTGCAAGATAACCAATAGTGATGAGCGAGCATGCTTGTCACTACTCGGTACTCGCACGAGTATCACTGTACTCGGGCTGCTCGGCGGGGACCGAGTAATCTCGCGATACTCGTGCTTTACTCGTGGTCTTCATTTCTGCATGTTGGCGCTCTTTTGAGAGCCAGCCCTCATGCAGGGATTGGCTGGCAGACCACTGCAATGCCACAGCCCTGTTAGTTGTGGAATTGCAGTGATTGGCCGGCCTGCACAGCGTCACCGAGCCTTTATATCGGCCGGCGCGCTGTGCTCTGCTCACAGCTATTCTGACAGTGAGTGTAGGGAGAGTGTCGCTGATTCAGGGAAAGCTTTGCGGCCCTTTATAGCTTTTTCAGTTGCAGGGCTGCAAACAGTGTGACCAAAAGTCCTTCTCAGGACTATTCTAGTTGTATACAGGCAGGCAGGGTATAGCCAGGTCGGAGTACAGTAGCAGAGTCCTTCTCAGGACTATTGTTGCTATATACAGGCAGGGTATAGCCAGGTCTGAATACAGGCTAGTGACCAAAAGAGTCCTTGTCAGGACTATTGTAGCAGTATACAGGCAGGCAGGCAGGCAGGGTAGTGGTGACCGTATACCAGCCTTCATATCTGGGGCTGGTGTACACAGTGTAAAACAGTCCAGATAGTGTCTGACTTGTCTGTACTGTAATTGTCGCTCCCCAAAAAAACCTGTTAGTAGGTTATTATTGCGTCCGTGCTTGGTTTTTAAAACCGCACGTGTGTGCCTGTTGGTGGCAGCGTACAGGTGCACTGGTGTGCGTTTACCAAACTATTATATAACGCACAAGTGTAGTGTATAATACACGTCAGTCAGCAGTGGCTGATAGTGTCAGAGTTCTTAATTTTTGCTCCTAAAACCTGTGTTAGGTTATTATTGCGTCCGTGCTTGGTTTTTAAAACCGCACGTGTGTGCCTGTTGGTGGCAGCGTACAGGTGCACTGGTGTGCGTTTACCAAACTATTATATAACGCACAAGTGTAGTGTATAATACACGTCAGTCAGCAGTGGCTGATAGTGTCAGAGTTCTTAATTTTTGCTCCTAAAACCTGTGTTAGGTTATTATTGCGTCCGTGCTTGGTTTTTAAAACCGCACGTGTGTGCCTGTTGGTGGCAGCGTACAGGTGCACTGGTGTGCGTTTACCAAACTATTATATAACGCACAAGTGTAGTGTATAATACACGTCAGTCAGCAGTGGCTGATAGTGTCAGAGTTCTTAATTTTTGCTCCTAAAACCTGTGTTAGGTTATTATTGCGTCCGTGCTTGGTTTTTAAAACCGCACGTGTGTGCCTGTTGGTGGCAGCGTACAGGTGCACTGGTGTGCGTTTACCAAACTATTATATAACGCACAAGTGTAGTGTATAATACACGTCAGTCAGCAGTGGCTGATAGTGTCAGAGTTCTTAATTTTTGCTCCTAAAACCTGTGTTAGGTTATTATTGCGTCCGTGCTTGGTTTTTAAAACCGCACGTGTGTGCCTGTTGGTGGCAGCGTACAGGTGCACTGGTGTGCGTTTACCAAACTATTATATAACGCACAAGTGTAGTGTATAATACACGTCAGTCAGCAGTGGCTGATAGTGTCAGAGTTCTTAATTTTTGCTCCTAAAACCTGTGTTAGGTTATTATTGCGTCCGTGCTTGGTTTTTAAAACCGCACGTGTGTGCCTGTTGGTGGCAGCGTACAGGTGCACTGGTGTGCAATTTCCAGAAACTTTGATATAACGCACAAGTAGTGAATATACACGTCAGCAGTGCACAGCATTGCAAAATGCGCAAGGGCATTGGCAAGGAACAAGGAAGTGGACGTGATGGTGGTGCAGGCAGAGGCCGAGGTCGTGGGCAAGCTCTAATTTCGCCACAACAAAGGGCCACATCTAGTCGCTCGCACGTCCTGTCCCAAATTCTTGGGGACCGCAGCAGTACACCGCTCTTGAACCAAGACCAGTGTCAACAGGTTGTTAGTTGGATAGCGGATAATGCTTCCAGTCAGATTGGCACCACCACAAACACTCTGTCTTCCACACGGTCAAGTGTCAGTAGCCGTGATACTGCACCGCACATTTCTGAACCTGATCCTCCTTCCTACCACCAGGCTGAGTACACGTCCTCCTCGGACATTAATGATCCCACACTTGGACACTCGGAAGAGCTGTTCACGTTTCCATTCACACATTCTGGCCTCTCGCCAGCTCATATTGAAGTGGGTCATGAGGAGATCGTCTGTACAGATAGCCAAATATTTGAGCAGCCACGTTCTCACGAAGTTGGCAACGTGTCTCAACAAGTGGTGGACGATGATGAGACACAATTGTCAGCAAGTCAGGAGGAGGAGCAGGGTGCGGAAGAGGAAGACGACGTGGTGGATGATCCAGTAACTGACCCAACCTGGCAGGAGGATATGCAGAGCGAGGACAGCAGTGCACAGGGGGAGGGAGGCGTAGCATCACAACAGGCAGTAAGAAGCAGGGTGGTGGTCCCAGGCAGAAGTCAGGCAACCGTTCCCCGTAACAACACGACGACACAAGGTGCCTGTACAAATGTTAGGTCTTCACGAGTCTGGCAGTTTTTTAAGTTGGATCCAGATGATTCAAAAAAGGCCATTTGCAACACCTGCCGTGCCAGCATCAGCAGGGGTACCAAAACTAGCAGCCTGACCACCACCAGCATGATCAGGCACATGTCAGCCAAGCACCCGACTTTGTGGGAAGTACAACAGAGTCGAGGAGCAGTGCTTGCTGATGTCACTGCTACGTCTTCGCTGGTTGTGCATGCGAGCCAATCCTCTGTCCATGCTGCCTGCGAACAAGCCTCCTCCACTCCTGCACCTGCAGTTGCCTACGCAGAAAGAACACCATCATCAAGCACGTCCTTGTCCCAGCGCAGCGTTCAGTTATCCATTCAGCAAACCTTTGAACGCAGGCGCAAATACACTGCCAACACCCCACATGCCACAGTTCTAAATGCTAACATTTCGCGACTGCTTGCGCTGGAAATGTTGCCTTTTAGGCTGGTGGAGACAGAAGCATTCCGTGACCTGATGGCGGCAGCTGTCCCACGTTACTCGGTCCCCAGCCGCCACTATTTCTCCCGGTGTGCCGTCCCCGCGTTGCATAACCACGTGTCACAAAACATCACACGTGCCCTGAACAACGCTGTTTCACCCAAAGTCCACCTAACCACAGACACGTGGACAAGTGCTTGTGGGCAAGGCCGCTACATCTCGTTGACGGCACACTGGGTTAATATTGTGGAAGCTGGGACCCAGTCTGAGCGAGGGACGGAACACGTCCTTCCCACACCAAGGTTTGCAGGCCCTACCTCAGTCAGTGTTTCACCCACACTCTACAGCTCCGGAATGTCATGCTCTTCAGCCTCCTCCTCCTCCTGCGCATCCTCATCCACTGTGCCCTCCACACCAGTCACAAGCTGGAAGCACTGCAGCACTGCCTCGGCGAAGCGGCAACAGGCTGTGCTGAAGCTAATCTGCATAGGTGACAAACCCCACAATGCAGAAGAGCTGTGGACAGCTCTGAAACAGCAGGCAGATCACTGGCTCACACCTCTGAACCTAAAGCCAGGAAAGGTCGTTTGTGACAATGGCCGGAACCTGGTGGCGGCTTTGAGGCGAGGCCAGCTGACACATGTTCCATGCGTGGCCCATGTGCTCAACCTCGTGGTTCAGCGGTTTATAAAGTCATACCCAGAGCTGTCTGATCTGCTGGTAAAAGTTCGCCGCCTGTCTGCACATTTTCGAAAGTCACCTACTGCTTCAGCCGGCCTTGCCGGCTTTCAGCGCCGTTTGCATCTTCCGGCTCACAGACTGGTGTGTGATGTCCCCACGCGTTGGAATTCAACTCTGCACATGTTGGTCAGGATATGTGAGCAGAAGAGGGCAGTTGTTGAGTACCTGCATCACCTAAGCCGTCGGGAAATGGGTCAAACTCCACACATAACACCTGAGGAGTGGAGATGGATGTCAGACCTATGTACCATCCTCCAAAACTTTGAGGACTCCACCAAGATGGTGAGTGGTGATGACGCCATTATTAGCGTCACCATACCGCTACTCTGCCTTCTAAAACGGTCCCTTTTGAAAAACAAACATGATGCATTGCAGGCGGAGCGCGATGAGTTGCAGCAAGAAACAGTAGTGGGTGTGGGTGATAACACACAGCCCAGCCTCGTCTCATCACAACGTGCAGTGGAGGACTATGACGAGGAGGAGGATGAAGACATGGAGCAACTCTCCGGCCAAATTGAGGATATGACATGCACACCAGTCATATCCTCGATTCAGCGTGGCTGGCCAGAGGACAGGGTAGATGAGGAGGAGGAGGAGGAGGAGGAGGAGGAGGACAGCATGTTCAGTCATCTTGTTGGTCAGGCTACTGAAGTCCTGGCTGTTAAGAGTCTGGCGCACATGGCTGACTTTATGGTAAGCTGCCTGTCTCGTGACCCTCGCGTTAAGAACATCTTGGCCGACAATCATTACTGGTTGGTAACACTGTTAGACCCACGCTACAAGGAGAACTTTTTGTCTCTTATTCCCGTGGATGAGAGGTCAACCAAAATGCAGCAGTTTCGGAAGGCCATACTCACGGAAGTAGGCAAAGCATTCCCCTCACAAAACGCTAGCGGCATAGGTCAGGAATCAGTGGACAACCGAGGCGTACAGCCGAGAGAGGCACAAGTCCAATCCGCCAGAGGTAGGGGAACAGTCTTTAAGATGTGGGACAGTTTTCTCAGCCCCTCACGTACCACAGCCCCTGAGGTGCGGGGTAGTGCCACAAGAAATCCTAAGTTTGCCCAGATGCTGAAGGAGTACCTTGCAGATCGAACAACTGTACTCCGACATTCCTCTGTGCCTTACAATTATTGGGTATCCAAGCTGGACACGTGGCATGAATTGGCTCTCTACGCCTTGGAAGTCCTGGCCTGCCCTGCTGCTAGCGTTTTGTCAGAGCGTGTTTTTAGTGCCGCAGGTGGAATCATTACAGATAAACGCACCCGCCTGTCAACTGAAAATGCTGACAGGCTGACTCTGATAAAGATGAACAAGGGTTGGATTGGGCCAGACTTCACCACACCACCAGCAAATGAGAGCGGAATTTAAAGTTTGCCATGTACCTCCACTCACCCATGGGTACACTTCTCGACTTTGGATAATCGCTGGACTGCTCCTCCTTCTCCTCATGCGCCATCATGATGACCGTTACAATAGTTAGGTCTTTGTTTCAGGTATACCCCCAGTGGTAAATTTTTTCGCCCATTCTTTGCAGAATGGACATTACAACGACAGGAGACCCGCTCCTTTGCAATGGGAACAATGTTTTGAGGCCCTCATGCACGTCTCTACCCAGGGACAACGTGGAGCCTCCCAATTTTTGGCTGCCCTGCCTAAGGGCTATACTGAAATACACCCACTTCCTTAAAATGGACACTTAATGTTTTGAGGCCCTCATGCACGTCTCTACCCAGGGACAATGTGGAGCCTCCCAATTTTTGGCTGCCCTGGCAAAGGGCTATACTGAAATAGACCCACTTCCTTACAATGGGCACTTCAGGTTTAAAGGCCATCATGCACGTCTCTACCCAGGGACAATGTGGAGCCTCCCAATTTTTGGCTGCCCTGCCTAAGGGCTATACTATAATACACCCACTTCCTGACAATGGACACTTAATGTTTTGAGGCCCTCATGCACGTCTCTACCCAGGGACAATGTGGAGCCTCCCAATTTTTGGCTGCCCTGGCAAAGGGCTATACTGAAATAGACCCACTTCCTTACAATGGGCACTTCAGGTTTAAAGGCCATCATGCACGTCTCTACCCAGGGACAATGTGGAGCCTCCCAATTTTTGGCTGCCCTGCCTAAGGGCTATACTATAATACACCCACTTCCTGACAATGGACACTTAATGTTTTGAGGCCCTCATGCACGTCTCTACCCAGGGACAATGTGGAGCCTCCCAATTTTTGGCTGCCCTGGCAAAGGGCTATACTGAAATAGACCCACTTCCTTACAATGGGCACTTCAGGTTTAAAGGCCATCATGCACGTCTCTACCCAGGGACAATGTGGAGCCTCCCAATTTTTGGCTGCCCTGCCTAAGGGCTATACTATAATACACCCACTTCCTGACAATGGACACTTAATGTTTTGAGGCCCTCATGCACGTCTCTACCCAGGGACAATGTGGAGCCTCCCAATTTTTGGCTGCCCTGGCAAAGGGCTATACTGAAATAGACCCACTTCCTTACAATGGGCACTTCAGGTTTAAAGGCCATCATGCACGTCTCTACCCAGGGACAATGTGGAGCCTCCCAATTTTTGGCTGCCCTGCCTAAGGGCTATACTATAATACACCCACTTCCTGACAATGGACACTTAATGTTTTGAGGCCCTCATGCACGTCTCTACCCAGGGACAATGTGGAGCCTCCCAATTTTTGGCTGCCCTGGCAAAGGGCTATACTGAAATAGACCCACTTCCTTACAATGGGCACTTCAGGTTTAAAGGCCATCATGCACGTCTCTACCCAGGGACAATGTGGAGCCTCCCAATTTTTGGCTGCCCTGCCTAAGGGCTATACTATAATACACCCACTTCCTGACAATGGACACTTAATGTTTTGAGGCCCTCATGCACGTCTGTATGCAGGGGCATTGGTGAACCTCACAATTTAGGACTGCCCTGGCAAAGGAAAATACTACAAAGACTCACTTCCTCAAAATGGGCACATTAGACTCAAGAGGCCTTCATGTACGTCTCTTCTCAGGGACATCGGAGTGCCACACAATGTTTTCACGTAAAATCTTTCATGTATTGATCTCAAAAAGTAACATACACCAGATCTATCTCACTATTGGGTATGTGCCCTTAACATTTCCGCCATGAAAAATCATTTTGGGGTCATTTTGGAAGGTTTTCTGGTGAGTCCGTAAAAATGGCGTAAAACGCGGACAAAATTGTTCACAGCTGTGACTTTTGAGTGATAAATGCTTCAAGGGGTCTTCCCCATGCTGTTGCCATGTCATTTGAGCACTCTTCTGAGACTTTTGTGACATTTTTAGGGTTTCTCCATGCTGCCGGGAGGTCATTTCACAAAAATACTCGGGTCTCCCATAGGATAACATTGGGCTCGTTGCTCGGGCCGAGTACACGAGTATCTTGGGAGGCTCGGCCCGAGCTTCGAGCACCCGAGCTTTTTAGTACTCGCTCATCACTAATAACCAAACAAAACTTTTAGTGGATTTCTACTTATTTTATTAAATATCATCTACACCAAACAGGACAAGCTTGCATCTGTTATAGTTTTGGAGAAAAATGTGTTCATTTCATGTATGCGCGAAATGCCTTAAAAATGGCTTTAAAATGGATTTGGAGCATGGAGACGATTATCTCGGGATTGCAAGATAATCAAACAAAACTTTTAGTGGATTTCTACTTATTTTATTAAATATCATCTCCACCAAACAGGACAAGCTTGCATCTGTTATAGTTTTGGAGAAAAATGTGTTCATTTCATGTATGCGCGAAATGCCTTAAAAATGGCTTTAAAATGGATTTGGAGCATGGAGACGATTATCTCGGGATTGCAAGATAACCAAACAAAACTTTTAGTGGATTTCTACTTATTTTATTAAATATCATCTCCACCAAACAGGACAAGCTTGCATCTGTTATAGTTT
>NW_027443284.1:0-51056 GCF_048569485.1 Anomaloglossus baeobatrachus | reverse complement strand
GACAACACGGTTCGTATATATTCTGTATCTATAAAAGAAAGTAATTAATACTGGCAGTTTGTATGCAGAAACACAAAACAAAAACATGACCATAAAAACAAAAAAAAACTAATTTGCATATTTCAATTTTTTTTGTTTCTGAAAAATTAATTTAATTATTTAGGTATTAGCAGGATACTATTAATAATCTGCTGTGAAATTTTGAACTGTAAGGGTTAAACAAAACCCACCCTACCAGCCGAGAAAATCACTTATCAGTAAAAAGTGAAACACATGCAGCCCTTTAAATCTATACTGAAACCATTTTTTTTTTCCTTTTTCTCTACTTTGTCAGTTTTTTTTTTTTTTCTCTACAACTTCTAATAAACTACAGTCTGCTGTAGCTTACAATGATTACACCCTCCCATTCATCCCTGCGGGCTTATATAGGCCCCCACCTCAGTGCGCGGTGTCAGAATGGCTGGTGGGAAAAAAAACAACATTACAGATACTGGAAAGCCCATGGACAGAACTTTTATTATAGTCACAGAAAATAACTTTCACTACAGAAACATATATTACAGAAACTCTAAGATTGATGGGGTGGAATGGAAAGCATCATTAGAACGGGTGGCTTGGGATAGGGATCACTGGAGCTAACAGGAAAACTGGAGGGGGGCAGAAAGGAAGGGGGGCAAGCATTCCGGGGCTCTCCTTTGTTTCATTAGAGGAGGTTGGGGCAGACTCGTGGGTGCAGCCCGGACTGTGGGCGGTATCTTGGGAGATCTGCTGGGGCTGATTTAAAGGGATACTGTGATACTCTGGGAAAAGACACACCTGGCTTCAGGTGGATCATTAATAAATCTACAGGGAATTTACCCACATCATTAGGCCCTTTTGACCATAATTTTTTGCACATGGAATAGAGAGAATTACAATAGGGAGTGCCTGTAGGGGGCAAGTCTCTTCACACCCTTCTGGGGAATTTAGTTTAATTAGGGTGAGAGTAATACCTCCTTCACCATCATAATTTATGGCGGCCTTTAATTTATTTAACAAATCAGATTTTAGTAAATTAACTAGACAGATTATTTTTTTGACAGCACAAACTGGTTGTAAATTATTGGGAAAGATACTACCGGTAGAGGAATGGTCAGAGTATGCGTAGTGGGTAATCCATCTACGCCCACCAGGGTAAGGACGTCATTAGGAAAAGGTAGGGTGTGATCAGGTGGTATATCAAATATTTTAAGAATAGAATTGGCTGCCCTAGTGTCCACCATAAATTTAATAGGGGCCCCTGCGACATCTAAAGTTACACATGTATAAAACCCCTGGTTTGAACTGACCATCACAGTAGAATCTGGTTGGCCACACCTTCATTGTGGATTTATGTGCTGCAGGTTTTGGTCATGGTTTTGAGGGTACATAACCATAAATTGGGATTGTGGAGTTCAACACTCTCTCCGATAGTGACTGGGCTGGCCACAACGCCAACTTCTCAAATACTAGCTTTGTTGGCCACGTTGATTATTGCCAAAATGCTGATTGGATCTGATGTTAGACCGGTAAAGATTCACAATAGGGTTTGGTTGCTGTTAGATACACTGTGGCTTTAAGGGCCAAAAACTGTCTCCCGCTTTTACCTTGGTGAGATTGACAAAGTTCTTCTGAGCAGCTAAATACCACTGATGGACCTGTAGCATTTCCCTATAAAATCGCATAGGGTTAATTTCGGGATCTGGCAGGCGGTGGATTAATGCTGCTGGCTGGGTGGAGTTGAAGGGGACATATTTGGGTGTGGACTGTTCCTCGTCGGGTTCGGAGTCTACTGAATACTCCGAATGGCTTTCTGTGTCAGTCTTGACTGACACATGAGGTACTGTTGGCAAGGGAACCGAGTCCTCTCGTTGAGCTGTTGCTACTGCTTGATAGACAGCAAGTTCTCCATCCAACACTAACCTGACCTCCTCCAAATGAAAATTAGAACCTCTGATTGTAGACAATATGCTTTCAACAATGGAGCCTTCTCCACAGGAAAACCAAATAAACCAGCAGATATCAAGGGCAGTGAAACACTTCTACGGGTCAGCAAAGTAACATCCAGATTAGAGACATAAACAATTGAATGGTTTATACAGTTCCTGAGAACATTTTCAGAATCCCGGGGATGCATGGGATCAAACTGGGGGCCTACAGCATGAACAATATAGGCTGCCGGAAGGGTACCTCCTCAAGTTACACCATTCAACACAACCATGCTGTCTGACATATTCATCTGATTCTTGTTCGATTATTTGACCACCCTGCAAAACTATTTGCCGGGCCACACCCCCAGCATGATGCAAATTTGAATTAGCCGGATTAACATACACCCCTGTCTCCTGTGTAAGCAAATCTCCCATCCCTATCCTAAACAAAATCCGAGCCCCTCCGGGCGTAGCAAGCAACTGAACATATCGTGGGTTAAACAACTCTGGACGGGGCCGGGATCGTTCGGAGTAAGGCTCACTGTGTATCCTATAGGAAGGAGGGGGATGCAAGGGGAGGGGATTGGTGCCTGAGGAGTGTGGCATCAGACTGGCCGGTGGGGGGGGAGACGGCATTGTAGGTATGGGAGGGACCAGGGGTATGGGTGTGGATAACAGCTCCTGAGTCTGTTCGGTTGTTTTCTGATGTAGAGGAGGCACATAGTAACCTCCTCCCGGAGTTAAAACAGGGAGGATTGGGACAGGCGATGAGCTGCACAATTATTACAGCCATCTCTCCAGTCTGTGTTCTGATAGCCACACTGGTAACATGTGCAGCTAGCTGGGTCGTATGGGGGTGGTTTCTCAATTGGTATTTCTGGATGAATAGAGGCAGGAGTGGGCGGGGTCAGTGTGGGAATAGTGGGCGTTGGCTTTACTAACTGTGAGGTGGGTGCTGGGACAGAGGGAACTAAGGCCAGTGTGGGCTGTACAGAAAGAGTTAAGGGATTCTGGCCAGTGGGTGGGACTGCAGCATCTATGAGGGAAATAGAATGGGGATCAGGTTGTGGGGCAGCAACAAAACAACCTGCCGGAGGACCCTCATATCCGTCCTCAGACTTGGGTGACCTATAGTAAAACACAACATCCCCTTGCTCATCTTCATCTTTGACCTCAATATATCCTTCTGATAGCAATGCCTACGATACTCTACCAAACAACTTCGCATCAAGCAACAATCTCTTGTTACCTTCAGGCCTTTCAGCTTTCTTTCTGAACATTTTTGCTATCTTGGTGGTGTCCGGATTACACTAATTTATGACTATGCGGTGTGCGTTATAGTCTGGCCGGAACTTAAGGTCACACCTCTATACTAGCTGGCTACTCCTCAGCTATATAGTAATAAGGGTCCCGTGTCACTGAGGAGGGTTACAAAATGTATTCCCTCTGGACTTGGTCAGCCGCACCAATATTTTTTATTGTCCTAACTCACTATCTTCGGTCATGTGAAAATCTTCCGTGTCACGGAGGAGGTCGTACAAGAATGCATATGCACATACAAACAAGTCCCAGCCTCCGGACTTGGTCAGCTGTACCAATTTTTAAACATCCTAACTCGCTATCTTCGGTCACGGGAACCCCCCCCAGATAATACTGAATCAGACAATGATCACACAAAACGTGTTCACTGTATGAGCCAATGTCATAGACTTGACTCGTGTATTGAAAGAGACTCAATTATACAGAATGCAACATTTACCTTGAAACTAGAACAGGGAGTAGGAAGTATTCAACTGCCCAGTTTTTCCCAGTATGTTATAAAATACCTCTCTGCTCATTATTCCTTCTTTCTGTGTGTGAAACCACTGATAAGTCTCCGAATTAACTTGATGAATATCTCCCTTGTTCATTTGTACCTTGGCTTCATCATCTTCTCAGTTAACCCTTTCCTGAATATACAACCTAGAATCATATTATGGCGTCTGTGCAATTATCATATAGACACACAGATAATTATGCAATGACATCTACATTTTGATTATTTACATACACAGATATTCTTATTACGTTTGAACAAACAATTTATAGCTCAGGCTACCTTCACAGAACGTGACAGAATCCTGCACTGGAATCCGTTGCTAAATGCATGGCGACGGAATCCAGCACCATAGACATTCATTATGCCTCTTAACGGATCCTGATGGAATCCTGCGGAGTGCGTTTTTTTACAGCAACAAAAAACGTTACATTCAGCATTCCTTCCGCCCGACGGGCACTGACGGTCACCGTCAAAACAACTCAACCGCCGTGGGGCGGATGCAATGGAAGACCATCCGTTGCAATCCGCCCTTAATAGAAGCCTATGAGGAATAAACGGATTCCTGCAACGGTTACCGTAATTCCTCAAGGCGGCGGATTGCAACGGATGCCATTCAACGCAAGTGTGAAAACAGCCTTAGCTGTCATGTAAGCTGAAGTAACGGTGGCAATTGTATGGGCACATTTCCTGTGCCCCGCGCAATTGCCATGACTTATCCATACGTCATAGGCCGGGAAACCCTTCACATAGATTTGTATTAGCATTTTTCATTTGTGACTCTGAATAAACTGACATGTCTCCATGAGTTTTCCATGGACAAACTGACATGTCAATAGCACCATAGATTATAATGTGTACATATTCTGTCCTTAAAAAAAACACGGATACTACACATACATACAACACGGGCATGTGAATGATGCCTCACACTTTGTGGGCAAGTATGGGAACTCATTAATCCTTCAATTCAGGTTTTTCTTTTTAATCCATTGCCACAGGAGTATACAATCTCATAACTAAATGGACAGTCTATTTCTGCATACATTTATTCAAAAATAGATTGTTCTAAGAGATTACTGAATTCATCGTAGATTATCAGAGTATGTAGCTGTTGTAACAAGCCAGTTCATGAAAGTCCAAAAAAAGACATGGTTGGTTGAATTTGGTGTGGAAGAAACTTCACTGGCCCTCAGTCTTGACCTTAAAAGGAACCAACCAGCAGGATTTTCATATATAAAGTAAAGCCAGTGCTATACTGGTGCTAGGGTCCAGGGGAGGGAACATGTAGGTCGGGACTTTATATCTATTCTCGCCCCTATCTGCCTGCCTGTCCTTTCTTTCCTTGTCGTTATCATGGACGTTAATTCAGTCGTTTGCGCATTTTCATTTGTAAATATTGTGCAGATCGTCTTCTTCTGGGTGTGGTCACGAGAACAGAAGATCCGAGGGCGCATGCAGCACCCTCACATAGTTCATATGACAGTCCTATACAGGAAGACACAGTGTTCACAAAGATGGAACCGGAGATAGCGCTATGCGCAAGCGCCGACTCCAATGCCATCTTAGTGAAGCGTTTTCTGTAATACTTATAAATGCTACTGCTCTCATGCCGGAATTAACGTCTATGACACCAACACGGGAAAGAAGGCCAGACAGACAGACAGGGGCGGGAATAGATAGCAAGACACTACACACATATTCCAGCCCCAGTTGTACCTATCAATCAAATAGCAGAGCATTGCTGGAAATTTCCCTTTGAGGCCGGGGTCAGTCAAGCATATGGCATCCGATGCGAGCAAAATGGATACAATATGCTAATGACACTCGGCCCAAACTCTGCTGTGAGTATAAGCAGAGTGTCATTCTACTGTGATGCGATTTTCTCACATGTCAGAATTAGAGCACAGGTGAAGAGAACATGGAGAGATTAATCTCTCCATCTTCTCCATTGCCTGTCCCTGTTTGTATTTGACTGTGATGACATCAGTGCAGTCCGATAATTCACACGCACCCAGAGACATTTATGGGTACGCATGATCCGATTTTCAGAGCCATTTGCAGCATGCTGCGATTGTTTAATCATGCCAAATCGGCATAAAAGAAAATTGCAGATCTGCTCTGCCTCATTGAATAACATTGGTGGGAGTGCAATGCGAGATTTTCTAGCATTGCACTCGTCTGTTTTAAACACTAATGTGAGCGCACCCTAACTCCATCAAACACCTTTAGGATGAACTTAGGGAATGCAAGCCAGGACCTTTTGTGCATCATAAGTGGCTGACCTGATTAATTGCTCTTATGGATGAATGGACAAAAATCTGCTTAGAAAGACCCCAAAATTCTTTAAAAAGCTTTCCACAAGAGTGGAAGCTGTAATATCTGCAAAGGGAAAGCAGCTCCATATTAACCCCTTAATGACTAGGGATGTACCGATACGTCATAGCAATTGTGAGGGCACAAGGGGCTGTGCGCCCGCGATTTGCAGCCGGTGACTCAGTTTACCCAACAGCCGAGCCCCTGCCCTCGTAACCAGGGATGGTTCCTGATGCGCTCCCCTCTGATCGGGACCCCCACGATGTAATTGCGAGGGCCCTATCAATGTCTTAGTGACTCGAGGTCATCATGATGACTTCCGGGTCACCTGACTACAGAGAGCTTATGGAGAACCTGTGTGATAATGCCTGCAGTGTGATCACACAGTCTTTCTCAGTGCAGCGCTGACAGCTGCAATGTCCTGCAGTGATCGAGCACTGCAGAACATTGCATCTGCGAACATAGCATTGTGGTGTTCTGTCCCATAAAGGGTCTAAGTAAAAAAGGAAAAAAAAAGTTTTTTTTTAAAGTATATATCTTAAAAAAAAATCAGAAAATAATGAAGAAAAATAATAAAAATAGTCCACTTTTATTTGTGTAAAAAATAAATAAATAAGTACACATATTTGGCATTGTCGCGTTCATAACAATCCGAGCTAACCCCTTCAGTGTACTTGATAAAAAAAAATGAAAAACAATGTCTTTTTAACATACAGCTGTCAAAAAAAGGGAATAAAACGTGATCAAAAAGTCATATATAAATGAAACTGGTACAGATGAAAACATCATCTTGTCCTGCAAACAACAAGCCACCATACAGCTTTATTAGCCAAAAAATAAAAATGTTATAGCTGTCAAAATACAGCAATGCAAAAACTGTTTTTTTCCGTGGAAAATAGTTTTTATGGTGTAAAAGCAGCAAAACAAAAAAACCTGTATAAATATGGTATCGCAGTAATCATACTGGCCTTCAGAATAAAGCTATCTTATCACTTTTACAGCACGGTAAACAACGGAAAAAAAACAACATATTCCTGAGTTGCTGTTTCTTCTTGATTCTGCCTCACAAAAAGTGAAATTAGAAAGCAATCAAAAATTATGTGGCCAAAAATGGTATCAATAAAAACTCCAACTCATCCTGCAAAAAAAGTCCTCACATGACTGAATAAAAAAAACTATAGCCTTCAAAATCTGGTGATGCAAAAAAACTTTGTTTTGTAAAGAGCGTTTTTTAATGTGATCGTTGCCAAACATAAAAAAAACTATATAAATCTGGAATCTCAGTAATCGTACTGACCAGAGGAATAAAGCCACCTAATCACCTATACTGCAAGGTGAACGGTGTAAAAAATTAAATAAAGAAAGCCAGTAGTTCAACTGCTGTTGATTTGTTCATTCTGTCTCTAAAAGAACGCAGTACGGCGCGGGTCATATTTATCCTGTGCTCTACTCTGAGCGCTTGCATCGGGATTACCTTTAAGGGTGCTTGCCCTCAAGAAGGAATAGCAGCATATTGGATGCTCCGTATTTTCACTGTGTCCAAACCGCTGCATTGTGCGGTACAAGCACAGTGGATGGATTGATATACAGTCATATGAAAAAGTTTGGGCACCCCTATTAATATTAACCTTTTTTCTTCATAACAATTTGGGTTTTTGCAACAGCTATTTCAGTTTCATATATCTAATAACTGATGGACTCAGTAATATTTTTGGATTGAAATGAGGTTTATTGTACTAACAGAAAATGGGCAATCCGCATTTAAACAAAATTTGACCGGTACAAAAGTATAGGCACCTCAACATAAAAGTGACATTAATATTTTGTAGATCCTCCTTTTGCAAAAATAACAGCCTCTAGTCGCTTCCTGTAGCTTTTAATGAGTTCCTGGATCCTGGATGAAGGTCTATTTGACCATTCCTGTTTACAAAACAATTCCAGTTCAGTTAAGTTTGATGGTCGCCGAGCATGAATAGCATGCTTCAAATCATCCCACAGATGTTCAATGATATTCAGGTCTGGGGACTGGGATGGCCATTCCAGAACATTGTAATTGTTCCCCTGCATGAATGCCTGAGTAGATTTGGAGCGGTGTTTTGGATCATTGTCTTGCTGAAATATCCCTACGTAGCTTCAACTTCGTCACTGATTCTTGCACATTATTGTCAAGAATCTGCTGATACTGAGTTGAATCCATGCGACCCTCAACTTTAACAAGATTCCCGGTGCCGGCATTTGCCACACAGCCCTAAAGCATGATGGAACCTTCATCAAATTTTACTGTGGGTAGCAAGTGCTTTTCTTGGAATGCCGTGTTTTTTTGCCTCCATGCATAACGCCTTTTTGTATGACCAAACAACTCAATCTTTGTTTCATCAGTCCACAAGACCTTCTTCCAAAATGTAACTGGATTGTCCAAATGTGCTTTTGCATACCTCAGGCGACTCTGTTTGTGGCGTGCTTGCAGAAACGGCTTCTTTCGCATCACTCTCCCATACAGCTTCTCCTTGTACAACGTGCGCTGTATTGTTGACCGATGCACATTGACACCATCTGCAGAAAGATGAAGCTGCAGGTCTTTGGAGGTGGTCTGTGGATTGTCCTTGACTGTTCTCACCATTCTTCTTCTCTGCCTTTCTGATATTTTTCTTGGCCTGCCACTTCTGGGCGTAACAAGAACTGTACCTGTGTTCTTCCATTTCCTTACTATGTTCCTCACAGTGGAAACTGACAGTTTAAATCTCTGAGATAACTTTTTGTATCCTTCCCCTGAACAACTATGTTGAATAATCTTTGTTTTCAGATCATTTGAGAGTTGTTTTGAGGAGCCCATGATGCCACACTTCATAGGAGATTCAAATAGGAGAACAACTTGCAAGTGGCCACCTTAAATACCTTTTCTCATGATTGGATACACCTGCCTATGAAATTCAAACCTCATAAGCTTACAAAACCAATTTAGTGCTTTAGTAAGTCAGTAAAAAGTAGTTAGGAGTGTTCAAATCAAGAAATTGATAAGGGTGCCCATACTTTTGCACCGGTCAAATTTTGTTTAAATGCGGATTGCACATTTTTTGTTAGTACAATAAACTTCATTTCAATCCAGAAATATTACTGAGTCCATCAGTTATTAGATATATGAAACTGAAATAGCTGTTGCAAAAACCCAAATTGTTATAAAGAAAAAAGGTTAACTTTAATAGGGGTGCCCAAACTTTTTCATTTGACTGTAAATCCCATGTCCAATGTACTTCTTTTCTATACATCGTAAACTGACCTGTGGAGCTGCTTCCCTAGATGCAGTATTTATGCTGCAGAGATGCGAGTGTTCTCAGCTGGGAAAACAGAGTGAAAGTCCACAGTGTCCCAAACCCTGATCGTGGGCATGGGCAGCTGCCGCCTCCTGAGTAGTGCACTTGTGTCTCTGCGGGAGAAGACACTCTGCATCCAGAACATGGCGTGTGTTGATCGCGGGCACATACCCTAGAGACTAAATCATTACTACTCCTGTAGTTGAATTCCCAGAGGGGTGAAATTTCCAAAATGTGGTCACTTGAGGGGGATTTCTTCTTTTCTGGCACATGGTGGCTCTGCAAATGGTGTCCACAAACTATTCTAGGAAAATCTGTGCTCCAAAAATCAAATGGTGCTCCTTCCTCTCTGAGCCCTGTCGTGTAGCCAAACACTACTGTAAAATGACATGTGGGGTATTGTCATGTTCAGGAGAAATTGTGTAACACATTATAGGACATTTTTTACCTATTCCCCTTGTGCAAATTGGAAATTTGGGGTTAGCACAACATTGTAGTTGTAAAAATGTAATTATTTTTGTTTACCGCCCAATTGTATAAAATTTGTTTGCTCACTGTACCTCTGAATGAATTTATTGAGGGGTGCAGTTTGTAAAATGGGGTCACTGTGGGAGATTTCTGCTGTTTTGGCACTTGAGGGGCTCTACCAATGTGACATGGCACCCACAAACCATTTTAACTAAATCTGCACTCCAATATGGCACTCTTTCTCTTCTTCATTTTGTACTGTGCCTCAAAAGTAGTTTTCCACCACATTTCGGGTACTGGCTAAAGCCTGCTTTACACGCTTCAATAGATCTTTCAATCTGTCGTCGGGGTCAAGTTGTAAGTGACGCACATCCGGCATCGTTCGTGACGTATTTGCGTGTGACACCTACGTGCGATCAAGATTGAACCAAATACGTTGATCTTATACACGTCGTTTATTTCTCTAACATTGTACGTTTTATTGCACGAACCTAGTCATTTGAAACGTGTGACATCCCTCATACGATTTTGTTATTCCAACTTTGTGACGTCAATGCTAGCCGTGTGTGCGTGTGTAATGCCCGTTTTTTTCGTTACTATAAAAGGCCTTCAGGCCTCCAACACACATCCGTTAAAACCACGTGCGTGTAATATGGGCCATTTTTCAGGTCCTTTTTTTGTTTTTTTGTCGTGTTTTTTGGTCCGTGTGGGCTATGTGTGACCGGCATATGCTAGCCATGTGTGCGTGTGTAATGCCCGTGTGTGCGTGTGATGTTTAACTGACGTGTGAATGTTTATTCCGTGTGAAATGTTCCGTGTTTAATGTTAAAAGTCGTTTTTGATTACCCGTTGACAGCAGACAGAGTTGCGCGCAGAGAATGAACTCGGGTGAACTTCACCCGACTTCATTGTCATGCCGCGGCTCTGTCTGTGTCGCGTCCTGATTAGCGGTCACCTGTGAAGGATTCACCGGTGACCGCTAATCCCCAGAGTGACTGAATTGAGCAGCCCTCTCTCATACTCACCGTTCCCCGATCTCCGGCGCGGCGCTGCACAGCTGTTATAAAAACTCCGGAGGCTTTTACTATTTTGAAAAAGCCGTCCGCTCATTAAACAATCTCGTATTCCCTGCTTTCCCCGCCCACCGGCAGATATGATTGGTTGCGGTGAGACACACCCACACGCTGAGTGACAGCTGTCTCACTGCAACCAATCACAGCCGCCGGTGGGCGTGTCAGTATGGAGCAGAGAAATAAATAAATAATTTTAAAAAATCGACGTGCGGTTCCCTCCATTTTGATACCAGCCAGGGTAAAGCCAAATGGCTGAAGGCTGGTATTCTCAGGATGGGGAGCCCCAAGTTATGGGGAGCCCCCCAGTCTAACAATATCAGCCAGCAGCCGCCCAGAATGGCCGCATCCATTTGATGCGACTGTTCTGGGACTGTACCCGGCTCTTCTCGATTTGCCCTGGTGCGTTAGCAATCGGGGTAATAAGGAGTTAATGGCAGCCCATAGCTGCCAATAAGTCCTAGATTAATCATTCCAGGCGTCTATGAGACACCCCCAATGATTAACCTGTAATGTAAAGTTAATAAATACACACAGTGAAAAAATCCTTTATTAGAAATAATAAACACTAACAAATACCCTCGTTCACCACTTTATTAAGTCCCCAAAAACCCATCCATGTCCGGCGTAATCCACGGAGGTCCCACGTCGCTTCCAGCTCTGCTACATGAAGGGGCCAGGAGCTGCAGAAGACACCGCCGCTCCTGACAGCTCCACGCAGCAACTGAAGATAGCAGCGCGATCAGCTGTGCTGTCACTGAGGTTACTCGCGGCCACCGCTGGATCCTCCACCTGTGACCGCAACTCACCTGTGACTTCATCGCTGTCACTCGGGCGACTTGCTGTGACAGTTGGAGGATCCAGCGGTGGCCGCGAGTTACCTCAGTGACAGCTCAGCTGATCGCGCGGCTCTCTTCAGTTGCTGCGTGGAGCTGACAGGAGCGGCGGTGTCTTCTGCAGCTCCTGGCCCCTTCATGTAGCAGAGCTGGAAGCGACGCGGGACCTCCGTGGATTACGCCGGACATGGATGGGTTTTTGCGGACTTAATAAAGTGGTGAATATGTGGTGTATTTGTTAGTGTTTATTATTTCAAATAAAGGATTTTTTCACTGTGTGTGTTTTTTAACTTTACATTACAGGTTAATCATTGGGGGTTTCTCATAGACGCCTGGAATGATTAATCTAGGACTTATTGGCAGCTATGAGCTGCCATTAACTCCTTATTACCCCGATTGCCAACGCACCAGGGCAAATCGGGAAGAGCCGGGTACAGTCCCAGAACAGTCGCATCAAATGGATGCGGCCATTCTGGGTGGCTGCTGGCTGATATTGTTAGGCTGGGGGGGCTCCCCATAACGTGGGGATCCCCATCCTGAGAATACCAGCCTTCAGCCGTTTGGCTTTACATTGGCTGGTATCAAAATGGGGGGAATCGCATGTCGATTTTTTTTAATTATTTATTTATTTATTTCTCTGCTCCATATTGACACGCCCACCGGCGGCTGTGATTGGTTGCAGTGAGACAGCTGTCACTCAGCGTGTGGGCGTGTCTCACTGCAACCAATCATATTTGCCGGTGGGCGGGGAAAGCAGGGAATACGAGATTGTTTAATGAGCGGACGGCTTTTTCAAAATAGTAAAAGCCGCCGGAGTTTTTATAACAGCTGTGCAGCGCCGCGCCGGAGATCGGGGAACGGTGAGTATGAGAGAGGGCTGCTCAATTCAGTCACTCTGGGGATTAGCGGTCACCGGTGAATCCTTCACAGGTGACCGCTAATCAGGACGCGACACAGACAGAGCCGCGGCATGACAATGAAGTCGGGTGAAGTTCACCCGAGTTCATTCTCTGCGCGCAACTCTGTCTGCTGTAAACGGGTAATCAAAACGACTTTTAACATTAAACACGGAACATGTCACACGGAATAAACATTCACACGTCAGTTAAACATCACACGCACACACGGGCATTACACACGCACACATGGCTAGCATACGCCGGTCACACATAGCCCACACGGCCTAAAAGACACAACAAAAAAACAAAAAAAGGACCTGAAAAATGGCCCATATTACATGCATGTGGTTTTAACGGATGTGTGTTGGAGGCCTGAAGGCCTTTTATAGTAACGAAAAAAACGTTCTTCAGTCAGGTGTGGTTGATTAAACAATTTACTCACGTTAATGCGTTAATTGATGGTTTGAGTGAAAAAAAAAGGGTGTCAACTTTGGGGCAAATTTGCATAAGACACGGGAAAAAAAAAAACCTCAATGAACACATGAGCGAAAAAAATCGCACGAAAAATTGATCAATTAAACAAATACTGCTAATACTCATGTGACAGCAAATAAACGAACTACGTGCGATCTCATTAGATCGCATTTGCGACCTGCGCGTGTCACATCGCATACGAGATCGCACACGCAATTGCAACGTGTAAAGCTTGCTTAACTCAGGAGAAATTGCACAATAATTTGTATGGTTCACTATCTCCTTTTACCCTAGTTTATTTGAAAAATTTGGCGTTAACACAACATTTTTGTGGTTTAAAAATTATTTATTTAATTTTCACAGCTTACAAAATTCTGTGAAGCCCTCGGGGGTTCCAGGTGCTTACCAACCATCTAGATAAATTCCTTGAAGTCTAGTTTCCAAAATTTAGTCACTTGTGGGGGAGCCCCACAGTTTAGACACATCAGGGAGTCTCCAAAGGCGATATGGCGTCCGCTAATGATTTTAGCTAATTTTGCTTTTAAAAATTCAAATGAAGCTCCTTCCCTTCCAAGCCCTGCAGTGCGCCGATACAATTGATTTCCACCACATATGGGGTACTTAGGAGAAATTGCACAATACATTTTATGGTGCATTTTTTCCTGATATCCTTGTGAAAGTGCAAACTTTTATGTTTTAAGTAAAATTTTTGTGTTAAAAAAAAATAAAAAAAATCATTTTTTCCTTCCACATTGCTTTGGTTCCTCTGAAGCACTTAAAGGATTTATAAACTTCTTGTATGTAATTTTAAGCAATGTGAGGGGTGCAGTTTTTAGAATGGTGTCACTTTTGGGTATTTTCTGTCACCTAGGCCTCTCAAAGTCACTTCAAATGTGATATGGGCCCTAAAAAAAATGTTTTGTAATTTTTGTTGGAAAATTGAGAAATTGCTAATGAACTTTGAACCCTTCTAACTTCCTAATAAAAAAAATTGTTTAAAAAGTTGTGCTGGTGTAAAGTGGACATGTGGGAACTATTTTCTGACTTAACTCAGATTTATAAAAATGTCCAATATTTTCATAAATAAATGCAAAAGTATCGGCCTAAATTTGCAACTATCATGAAGTACAATATGTCACAAAAAATGTCAGAATCACTGGGATCTGTTGAAGTGTTCCAGAGTTATTACCTGTTAGGGCTTGTTCGCACGTACCTGCTGATTATTCTGCAGCGATTTGACAGCACATGTGCGCTTCAAATCGCTGCAGAAACACTGCGTAATGGATGCATTTTTTCTGTAGAAAAAAAGCCGATTTCATGCGCTCTGGCTTCTGCCCCCACCATAGACAGAGTGGGAGCAGCATCCAAAGCGCACAAATAATTGACATGCTTTATGAACGCACAGATTTGGGTCAAAATTTTAGCATCCAAATCGCTTCATTCAAAAAAGCAACGTGCGCAAGTATCATGCACAATCTACATAGATTGTGCAGGGGACGCAGGACGCATGCATTTACGCTGCAGTGCAATACGCATGAGCCCTAAAATTGACACTGGTCAGAATCGTAAAAAATAGCCCGGTCATTAAGGTGTTTTCAGGCCTAGGGGGTGAAGGGGTTAATGACAAGGGATTGTGTTAGGGGTACTTCACACACAGCGAGATCGCTGCTGAGTCACGTTTTTTTGTGACCTCATTAGCGATCTCGCTGTGTGTGACACTGAGCAGCGATCTGGACCCTGCTGTGAGATCGCTGCTCGTTACACACAGCCCTGGTTCGTTTTTTTATTATTGCTCTCCCGCTGATAAGCACAGATAGCTGTGTGTGACAGCGAGAGAGCAACAATCCTGAATGTGCAGGGAGCAGGAGCCGGCATGTGACAGCCTGCGGTAAGCTGTAACCAAGGTAAACATCGGGTAACCAAGGTGGTTACCCAATATTTACCTTCGTTACCAGCCTCCACAGCTCTCACGCTGCCAGCGCCGGCTCCTGCTCCCTGCACACGGTAAGCTAAGCGGTGTGCGCTGGTAACTAAGGTAAAGATCGGGTAACCATACCCGATGTTTACCTTAGTTACCAGTGTCTGCAGCTTCCAGACGCCGGCTCCGTGTAAGCGCAGCGTCGCTTGCACGTCGCTGCTGGCTGGGGGCTGGTCACTGGTCGCTGGTGAGATCTGCCTGTTTGACAGCTCACCAGCAACCATGTAGCGATGCAGCAGCGATCCTGACCAGGTCAGATCGCTGGTCGAATCGCTGCTGCATCGCTAAAGTGTGAAGGTACCCTTACAGGCAAAGTATATCTTTGTACCATGTTAGCCAGTAGAGATAAAAACATTGTTTAAAAGAACGGAGAGTCCTCAGTGGTTGATACCACTGAGGGGATTTAGCATGAGATTTCGTATAACTTCCCTGGGTGTAATGTGTAGGCATTCCAATACTTTTGTCCATATAGTATGTAATAGGTTCTGCTTCTTCCAAGGTTGGAGATTGCTCCTCTGGTATGTGAACTAGGATCATAATCACTTTTGGTTTATATTTTAGTAAAACGCAAACAAAGGGAGGAAATAAATGTCCCCAACAAGAGGCGCCTTTTGCAGCCATGGTAAGCCATATTTATATCTGTATCTTTTATTTTCCTTTGTTTTATTAACAACTCAAACACGGTACAGCTGACATAATGTACACCGTTACAGGTACATGGATGGTGACATTTTACACATAGTAATAGGCAGTCATGTAGTTTTCATGGCACCTGCTTTACCTAAAACAAAATAGTGTTGTTGTTCATACACCCTAGCATTTATACATTTAACAGATTTGTATTAAGTATACAGACAACTTAATCTAATCAAAGAACCTAAACAAAACAAAAGGCAACAATAACAGCTACACAGCATCTCAATATCCATATACTGCTGGACAGTATTCTAACACCTAGAGGGATCTATGTCACAATCATTCCCTTTAATCTTCTGTAAGTGTGTCGGGAAAGGAGTTCCACAGACTCCAGATTTTGTAGAATTTTTCTGGGCATCCCCTATTGTAATGCACCACCCATAGGGTATGATTTAATTAACTTATTTGACCCAAGACCGCACTGTTGGATCTGAACCTCCCATCCACCTTAGAGCTATCAACTTCCTAGCCATGAACAAGGTTTCCCTAAGAAATATTTTCATGTAATGATACCATGACTCCTGGTCCATTACCCCAGGGGTGGGATTGATACCATGACTCCTGGTCCATTACCCCAGGGGTGGGATTCAATTTTTTAACAACAGGTTCTCTGTAAACCCCGCACATTTGAAAACCACACCGATTATGTAACCACAGCCATTTTGTTAGCCACACCCATTTTCACGCACTTTCCTCAACCAAAAAATACAAGTAATTTAAAGTAAAATCTCTTGCCCCTTCTTACCCTCCTGTACCTTCACTCTCCTGTCCAGTACCAGTTGTTCCAGTCACTGTCAGTCATATTGAATTAAATGGCTTTTCTACAATTTTTAAAAATTATTACTAAAGGAGCCCTGCTAAAATTGGAATGGACGACCTTCCCCATACAGATCTCATCCCATGTGGTCTCTTACCCCTGCAGATCCCATCCCATTATAGCCTTTTCCCCCCTGCAGATCCCATCCCAATATGGCCTTTTCCCCTTGCAGATCCAATCCCATGTGGCCTCTTTCCCCCTTCAGATCCCATCCCATGTGGCCTCTTTCCCCCTGCAGATCCCATCCCATTATGGCCTCTTTCCCCCTGCACATCCCATCTCATTATGGCCTCTTTCCCTCTGCACATCCCATCCCATTATGGCCTCTTTCCCCAGCAGATCCCATCTCATTATGGGCTCTTTCCCCCTGCACATCCCATCCCATCATGGCCTCTTTCCCCTGCAGATCCCATCCCATCATGACCTCTTTCCCCTGCAGATCCCATCCAGTCATGGCCTCTTTCCCCTGCAGATCCCATCCCGTCATGGCCTCTTTCCCCTGCAGATCCCATCCCATCATGGCCTCTTTCCCCTGCAGATCCCATCCCATCATGGCCTCTTTCCTCTGCAGATCCCATCCCATCATGGCCTCTTCCCCCTGCAGATCCCATCCCATCATGGCCTCTTTCCCCTTCAGATCCCATCCCATATGCTCCTTTTCCCCTGCAGATCCTGTCCCATATGTGTCCATTTCCCATATAGCTCCCTACTTATGCGGCTCCTCTCCCCATATAGCTCCTATCTTATGCGGCTCCTCTCCCCATATAGCTCCAATCTTATTTGGCTCCTCTCCCTGCTCCCTGCATCTTCGGCTCACTGAGCGCTTACCTGCTCCAAGCAGCGGTGGACTCTCCTCTGTCTTCCTCTGCTGCACTCTGCACACTGACACTGGCGCTGACAGACGGCAGTAGGAGGAGCAGCTAACTCCCCACACTGCCGGACCTCAACAGCGTCAGCGCGTCGCTGCACACCGGGTCAGGGAGCAGACAGGCTCCACTGAACCCGGAAGTGCGGCGCGGAGGTACGGGGATTCATTTGTGCTAGTGTCTTAAATACACTAACACAAATAAATACAGAACCGGATCGCCGGAGCTGTTTCTTGCCGGTTCGGGGAACCGGCTGCTATTTTAACAACCTATTCGCCCGAACCTGACAGAACCGGCTGAATCCCACCCCTGCATTACCCCAAACAGACACAGTAGTCACACGGAACAGGAATTGACACAACAGATGGGGATCTATACAGCATGTAGATCCAATTACTAAACTTAGTGCCAAAAGCGAATCTCTGGCGGCAGGCAGATAAGAATGGCCATTCCACCGAGTCAAATGTTTTGGCCGCGTCCAGCGAGGCCAAGGCCCACTCGTTTTCCTGGACCAACATAGTGTATTGCACTATGGACTGGACCCATCTAATATTTATAGAGTTGTTTTTCCCAGGCATTTATCCTGTTTCATCCGGGGACACTACATCTAGTATAACAGAATTAAGCTGGGACGCCAATATTTTGGTAAAAATCTTATAGTCAACGTTGACCAATGATATAGGGCGGTATGAGCCACAGTCCAGTGATCCTTTCCCTCCTTCCTCAGTACAAGAATATGCGCTTTGTATAGAGAGGCAGTTAGAGAGCCACCAAGAGTATGGTGTGAAAAAATATCAAGAAGGACTGGGGCCAAGGTGTCACAAATATTTGCCGTAAAAGTCTATTTGAAGGCCGTCTGGACCGGGAGATTTCCCTCTAGCCATATCTGAGATGGCTGTTGTTACTTCTTCTGTTGTTATGTCTGCCTCTAGAAATTCTCGTTGTGACTGACTCAACGTTTGACATTCTACATCTGACAAATATGCCAAACAATCCTGGACGCCATGAACACTTTTAGAGCTGTACAAAGTTTTATAGAACGTGTAGAAACATTGTGAGATGCCCTCAGGGGATGTGACAATCGAACCATCCGCCTTTGGTATAGCCAGTACTGTATTTGAAGCATTATGCTGCCTATCTATATATGCAAGTAATTTGTTTGACTCGTTCCCAAGTTCAAAGTATGACAGTCGGGTGAAGAATAGCTTACGTTTAGATTTAGTTTCAGAGTGTTGTACATATGTTCTATATGAGTGCAACCAAGCCGCCCTGTTCCCATTAGTTGGGCTAGATATATATCTTGCCTCCGAGTCCCTGAGTCTTCTTTCTATTATGTCATTCTCCACCCTTGTCATCCGTTTAAGATGTGCTATGGTCGAAGTTAAAGGGGTTATCCGGCTTCTTTGACTTCTTTTTTTAATTACCCTATGGGGCTACATTGGGGCAGGTAAGTAGATAGAGACCACTTACCTGCCCTGCTGTCAGCCCCTCTCCCCCGGCTCAGAGCGGTCATGTGCCCGCTCCTGCCGCGATTTTGCTGCTTCCGGTCATTTCATGTCAACATGGGCAGGACCATGTTGACATGCAAATGTGGAACAGCATGTCGCCTCCCTGCTGGGAAGTACAGTTCGTGGAGTCCCCCCCCCTTCCCTGCACCCTCCCACACATTCCCCCGCACCTCTGTTACTCTCCAGTAACCTCCCCCTGCACTGCTGTGGGGGTCCGTGACCTGGCGGCGGGGCCTGGCGGCAGCTGCCATGGTGTCAGCTCCAGCACCGGCCCCCCTGCTAAGGATCACACATTCAGATATACCGGCATCACAGATCACAGATGCCGGTACATTTGAAAGTGCTGATGAGAAGCAGCGCAGCGCTGCTTCTCATCACTGTCCCTCCCGCTGTCTGAGCTCTCTTCAGCACAGTGGTGACGTCAGAGCACAGACAGCACGCGAACGTGCAGGAGCGGCGGGGACCGAGGACGAGTGAGTATGTATTCCTTACATGTGTTCCCGATGGGGATGGGGGGCGGGCGGTGCAGAGCCATATGTGTGCGTGTGCAGAGCCATATGTGTGCGTGTGCAGAGCCATATGTGTGCGTGTGCAGAGCCATATGTGTGCAGAGCCCTATGTGTGCGTGTGCAGAGCCATATGTGTGCGTGTTCAGAGCCATATGTGTGCAGAGCCATATGTGTGCGTGTGCAGAGCCATATGTGTGCGGTACAGAGCCATATGTGTGCGGTGCAGAGCCATATGTGTGTGTGTGCGGTACAGAGCCATATGTGTGCGTGTGCGGTACTTAGACATATGTGTGTGTGTGCGGTGCAGAGCCATATGTGTGCATGTGAGGTACAGAGCCATATGTGTGCGTGTGCGGTACATAGCCATATGTGTGCGTGTGCGGTGCAGAGCCATATGTGTGCGGTGCAGAGCCATATGTGTGCGTGTGCGGTACAGAGCCATATGTGTGCGTGTGCGGTGCAGAGCCATATGTGTGCGGTGCAGAGCCATATGTGTGCGTGTGCGGTACAGAGCCATATGTGTGCGTGTGCGGTACATAGCCATATGTGTGCGTGTGCGGTGCAGAGCCATATGTGTGCGTGTGCGGTACAGAGCCATATGTGTGCATGTGCGGTACAGAGCCATATGTGTGCGGCACAGAGCCATATGTGTGCGGTACAGAGCCATATGTGTGCGTGTGCGGTGCACAGCCCGATGTGGGGTTGTTATTTGCAATGCTGTAGTGATAATAGGTCAGGTGCTGGGGCAGAATATACTGACAGGGAATGTGTGTGTGCAGGGGGCGGGCAGAGGGCGAGGCTGGACACTGGGGTGGGTGGTGACAGCTCTGACTGAGGTTCAGCACAGGAAGTGGTCATGTTTGCTGTATCTGAATGTAAACAAGAAGCTGCAGAGAATAAAGGGTGAATTCAAGAGGAACAAAAGTTAGAAAACAAAAAATAACAATGTAGGTGTGATTTATATGACAATACAGCACAGATTAGCTGAACAAAAATTTTTGAGTTTATGTCAGATAACTCTTTTAAGCATCCCTGAAGGTAAGCGTTGAGAGTGTCCCACACCAAATTATTGTTCAGGGTTTGAGTTGAGCTACTAAGAAGTCTTCTAGTTGGGCCAGGGTCCTATCACTTTGATTAGTTTGAACCAAAAGGGGTTTAACCGCCAAAGGGGTCTGTTAACATCAGATGTAAGAATGATATTCCCTGTACTCCATGTACCACATTGTCAACCCAGGCTGCCACGTTACTTGATCCAAAAATATAATCTAAACGTGACAGCGTGCACCTGAAGAATGACAGGTAACTCCCGGGTAGTAGGATGCCGTAATCCAACCTCTGTAGTACGGGTCCTCAAGTTCTTCATATCCTGGCGCAAAAGGCCAACTTCAGAATATACCTCCTCAATCTTCCCTGTAAGGGAGGTCTTAAGGGCCATTTACACAATGCGACATCGCTAACGATATATCGTTGCGGTTACGGTGTTTGTGACGCACATCCGGCACCGTTAGCGAGATCGCAGCGTGTGACAGGCAGGAGCTACCTTAAACGATCGCAAAAGAGACAAAAATCGTTGGTATATGAGAGGTCGTTCATTTACCAAAAATCGTTGTCTCGTACGTAGCGAGGTTGTTCCTCATTCCTGCGGCACCACACATCGCTATGTGTGACACCGCAGAAGCGACGATCATCTCCTTACCTTCGTCTACCGGCAATGAGGAAGGAAGGAGGTGGATGGCATGTTCCGGCCGCTCATCTCCACCTTCCTCTGTTATTGGACGGCCGTTTGTGACGTCGCTGTGACGCCAAACGCCCCTCCCCCTTGAAGGGGGGATTGTTCGGCGGGCACAGCGACGTCTAAGAACAGGTATGTGCTTGTGACGCTCCCATAGCGATAATGTTCGCTACGGCAGCGATCACCACATGTCGCACCAACAACGGGGGCGGGTGCTAATGCTTGCAACATCGCTAGCAATCGCTAGCGATGTCGCAGCGTGTAAAGCACCCTTTACATGGAGATATTGCCTGCATGAGCTGCTCGTACATTTGTCTCAGGGTTAAGTCATCTTGATCTCCATCCCCATCCCCCGTCAGCGCCTGGGCTTTGGAAGAAGCACGCCTCTTGGCCTTAGGAGTGTCTCCCTGACCATTCCTGGCAAACTCCTTGAGTTTATTGATGCCTCCAGATTGTTTAAGGGGACTCAGAATAGCTAGCTGGATCGTTGTATATTACACTCTCCACTCCTGCTGCACCCCAGTACACCTAATCCTGTGCCTCTGTAATATGTGTCCAGTGAAATGAGCACCTTTTCTCTCCTATCCAGCTCAGGCAGCCAGGAAGCATCTGTACATACATGTATCTACAGCAAAGGGTAGTCCCGAGTCAGCACAGCGCCTGATTGTTATAATCAGGAGTAATACAGGCCTCTCCAGCGTGGAGTCTTAATGTATATCTTTTTCGTACTATGTCAATGTCAGAGGGAGACCTGAGGGGCCTGTTTTTCAGAGCACCCACCCCAATCCTGCTGCCTCGGTTAATGGCTCGTTCACTGCTGCTGGCCCTTTGATGTGCCGGCTGCAGGCGGTGCAGCTGATGATAAAATTATTAGTGGCGCTCACCGATCTCCAGATCTCCCCTCCAGTTAGCCCCTGCAGACTTGTGAAGCCACCTCCAACAGCTCCTCCACGTCCTCCTGGGGGTAAGCCGTTCGCCGGGTGATGGGACTCCGCGGCGCTATGCAGCTGCAAAACCTCGTGCAGGGAAGTTGGTGCCTCGTCTCACTCTCCGGCCTCATTTGGTACAATATCCTCCGTCAGGAGCTGGGGGACAGCTCCGGTGGAATCGCTGGCCTCTAGAGTGTCCCCTACCTCGGGAAGCACTTTGCAGGCAAGGGAGAACAGGCAATCAGGCAACAATATCAGGATATGCAGGATGGTGGGAGCAGCTCTCATGTGCATCCGCTCAGTTCAGCTACATCACTCCGCCCCATTCCAGTATCTTTACATTACATTCTAAGGGGTACTTTGCACACTACGACATCGCATGCCGATGGTAGCGATGCCGAGCGCGATAGTGCCCGCCCCTGTCGCAGCTGCGATATTTTGTGATAGCTGCCGTAGCGAACATTATCGCTACGGCAGCTTCACATGCACTTACCTGCCCTGCAATGCCGCTCTGGCCGGCGAACCACCTCCTTCCTAAGGGGGCGGGTCGTGCGTCGTCACAGCAATGTCATACAACGGCCGGCCAATAGAAGCGGAGGGGCGGAGATGAGCGGGACGTAAACATCCCGCCCACCTCCTTCCTTCCGCATCGCTGCCGGTGGCAGGTAAGCAGATGTTCCTCGTTCCAGCGGCTTCATACACAGCGATGTGTGCTGCCGCAGGAACGAGTAACAACATTGTACCTGTCGCTACAGCGAAATTATGGAAATGTCGGACACTACACCGATCATACGATTACGACGCTTTTGCGCTCGTTAATGGTAGCTAAAAGGATTTACACACTACGATGTCGACAGCGACGCCGGATGTTCGTCACTTTCGATTTGACCCCACCGATATCGCAGCTGCGATGTCGTAGTGTGCAAAGTACCCCTAAGGCTCTGCTTCACATTTCCAGTAGTTTCATGATTTTAATGCATTTTAGGATAACATAATGGAAATAAAAGGTTCCAAATCTATTCATTTATATGGTAATGGAAAAGTCCTAAAATGTCTTTTGTTTAACCCCTTCACCCCGAGCGATTTTCCGTTTTTGTTTTTTGCTCCCCTTTTTCCGAGAGCCGTCACTTTTTTATTGTTCCTTTAATCTTGCCATATAAGAGCGTACGTTTGAGGGACGAGTTGTACTTTTAAATGAATCCATTAGTTTTACCATATAATGTACTGGAAAACGGCAAAAAAATTCCAAGTGCAGAACAATTGCAAAAAAAAGTGTGATTGCACAATTGTTTTTGGGATATTTTATTCACTGTGTTTACTATATGGTAAAACTGATATGGCGATGTGCAGGTGTGATTAGTACAGTGAAACATAGCACATGCAGTGTACAGATTAGTCTATGACATACTGATAGGTAGATTATAATAAGGGCAAGTGAGATTACCCTCACTATAATGTTTGCACCATTAACAGCTGTGCACATCTCTGAATTGGGAGCTTTCCTGGAGCTCCACTGCTGGCAATACAGAATGGTAGAGTGGAGTAGGAAACTGGCTAGTGGGAGCAATGCCTAGTAGAAGACTACATAAGCAAGGATGGTTGACCTTAGGGAGATCAACATCCAACACCACGGAGACACCATCACGTGTTTCACAACGCAGTAATTCTAGAGCAATGTCCCCTGGGAAATATTTAAAACAAGAAAGCCTGCGGAGACACCATCACATGTTTCTCAACGCTAGCAGGAAACTAGCCAAGTCTTTCACCGGGAAGGAACAACCACGGGAAGGGCAGTCTCCAGTCAAGGAGACCACCTATGCCAAACATGGTATCCATCCACAGACAGCTGGTTCGGGATATTTGCCCCTCATCAGGAAACTGGCTAGTGGGAGCAATGCCTAGTAGAAGACTACTCCACACTGATGAGGGGCAAATACCCGGAAACAGCTGTCTGGTGTGGAGTAGGAATCAGTGTGGAGTAGGAATCTGGCTAGTGGGAGCATTGCCTAGTAAAAGACTACACTTTTTGCTCCCACTAGCCAGATTCCTACTCCACACTGATGAGGGGCAAATACCCCGAAACAGCTGTCTGTGGATGGATACCATGTTTGACATAGGTGGTCTCCTTGACTGGAGACTGCCCTTCCCGTGGTTGTTCCTTCCCAGTGAAAGACCTGGTTAGTTTCCTGTCAGTGTTGAGAAACATGTGATGGTGTCTCCGCAGGCTTTCTTGTTTTGTATATAGAGCTATATGACGGCTCATCCTTTATATAGAGAGCTATGTGGGTGCTCATCCTGTACGACGGTCTGCTGATAAATCTTTGGCTTTGTGATCTTTTTTTGTTTTTATGGTAACACATATTACATCACATGAAAGCCTTATGTGTCTAATATATGTTTTCAAGATTTCACATTTGAATCTTATGGAAACGGTGTTCTATGCACGTGGGAAATCAAAATGGCAGAGTTTAATGCAATATTCACAGCAACTGAGAGCAGAGGAGTGATAAAATTCTTGTTTCTGCAAGGAAAGTCCGCAAAGGATATTCATGGTGATATGCCACAGACATTATTCCACAGTTAAGAACTGGGTTGCCAAATTTAAAACAGGCCACTTCAGCACCAGTGATGAGGAACGTCCTGGACGACCGAGAGTGGTTGTTCCGGAGATCGTCGATGCTGTGCACAACCGCATACTAAGAATCAATGAATTTCAGCTAAAGCAATAGCAGACATCATAGGGATTTCCCGTGAATGATTTTGTGTTCTTATCCATGAACATTTGGATATTTTGGAGGAAGCTATCTGCAAAGTGGGACCCTAAACTTCCAGGTCCATTTGTCAGCGTTTCCGGACTGATAACTTCCTGGATCACTATGGATGAGACCTGGATTTATTTGTATGACCCTGAAAACAAGGAGCAATGAAAAGAGTGGAGGCACAGTGGTTCTCTTCGCCCAAAAAAGTTCAGGAAGCAAAAATCACCCATTAAGGTGATGGCATCTGTATTCTGGGATAAGGAGGGTGTGCTGCAAGTGGAGTACCTTCAAAAGGGTTCCACCATCAATGCAAGCTATTACAATGAACATTTGGAACAACTGAAGGCAGCTCTGAAGGCCAAAAGCTGCGGCAAGCTGTCCAAAGGAATCTTGTTCCTGTAAGACAATGCCTCCACTCACACTGCACAAGTGACCACGGCAAAACTGGCAGAACTGGGCTTCCAGCTGGTTGACCACCCACCTTATTCACCAGATCTAGCTCGCTCCGACTATCATCTGTTTGGAAACTTGAAGAAAAAACTCAAGGGTACCAAATTTCACACCATTTCTGATTCCATGGCTGCTACAGATGCCTGGTTTGAGGCACAACCGAAATCCTTTTTGCTAGGCTTACAGAAAGAACTTGGAATACCCATGTAAGAAGTGTGTTGACATCAGTGGAGAGTATGTGGAATAAATGTAAAGTTTTATCATCCTATCTCGTTTCTTACTGGATAAACTCAGACTTATCAGCAGCCCCTTGTATATTGAGAGCTTACAGTGCCTTTCGAAAGTATTAGGCTGGGTTCACACATAGCGACAACAACGTTGCTGTTACGTCACCATTTTCTGTGACGTAGCAGCGACCTTGTAAGTCACTGTTATGATCGCTGCTTCGCTGTCAAACACAGCAGAAGCAGCAGCGATCATAACGTCGCTACATGTGCAGAGAGCAGGGAGCCGCGCACACTGCTTAGCGCTGGCTCTCTGCTCTCTTAGCTACAGTACACATCGGGTTAATTAACCCGATGTGTACTGCAGCTGCATGTGCAGAGAGCAGCACACACACACTGCTTAGCGCTGGCTCCCTGCACTCCTAGCTACAGTACACATCGGGTTAATTAACCCAATGTGTGCTGCAGCTACATGTGCAGAGAGCAGGGAGCCGGCACTGGCAGCGTGAGAGCGGCGGAGTCTGGTAACGAAGGTAAATATCGGGTAACCACCACTCCAAAGACATACAGATAGGGACTCTAGATTGTGAGCCCCAGTGGGGACAGTGTTGCCAATGTATGTAAAGCGCTGTGGAAATAATAGCGCTATATAAATGAATAAAATTATTATTATTATTATTATGTTTACCCTGATTACAGCTTACCGCAGCTGCCAGACGCCGGCTCCTGCTCTCTGCTCGCTTCATTTCGTTGCTCTCTCGCTGTCACACACAGCGATCTGTGCGTCACAGCGTGAGGGCAACAATAAAAAAACGAACCAGGGCTGTGTGTAACGAGCAGCGATCTCACAGCAGGGGCCAGATCGCTGCTCAGTGTCACACACAGCGAGATCGCTAATGAGATCACTGCTGCGTCACAAAAACCGTGACGTAGCAGCGATTTCGGTAGCGATCTCGCTATGTGTGAAGCACCCCTTAGGCTCTCTTGAATTTTTCAACCTTTTCCCACATTTCAGGCTTCAAACATAAAGATAAAAATTTTAATGTTCTGGTGAAGAATCAACAACAATTGGGACACAATTGTGAAGTTAAACTAAATTTATTGCTTATTTTAAACTTTTTTTAAAAAATAAATAACTGAAAAGTGGGGCGTGCAATATTATTCGGCCCCTTTAAGTTAATATTTTGTAGCGCCGCCTTTTGCTGCGACTACAGCTGCAAGACGCTTGGGGTATGTCTCTATCAGTTTTGCACATCAAGAAACTGAAATTCTTGCCCATTCTTCCTTTGCAAACAGCTCGAGCTGAGTGAGGTTGGTTGGAGAGCATTTGTGAACAGCAGTTTTCAGCTCTTTCCACAGATTCTTGATGGGATTTAGGTCTGGACTTTGACTTGGCCATTCTAACACCTGGATACATTTATTTGTGAACCATTCCATTGTAGATTTTCCTTTTATGTTTGGGATCATTGTCTTTTTGGAATACAAATCTCCGTCCCAGTCTCAGGTCTTTTGCAAACTCCAAGAGGTTTTCTTCAATAATGGTCCTGTATTTGGCTCCATCCATCTTCCCATAAAGTTTAACCATCTTCCCTGTCCCTGCTGAAGAAAAGCAGGCCCAAACCATGATGCTGCCACCACCATTTTGACAGTGGGGATGGTGTGTTCAGGGTGATGAGCTGTGTTGCCTTTACGTCAAACATATCGTTTGGCATTGTGCCCAAATAGTTTCATCTGACCAGCGCACCTTCTTAAACATGTTTGGTGTGTGTCCCAGGTGGCTTGTGGCAAACTTTAAACAACATTTTTTATGGATATCTTTGAGAAATGGCTTTCTCCTTGCCACGCTTCCATAAAGGCCAGATTTGTGCAGCGTGTGACTGATCATTGTCCTATGGACAGACTCTCCCACCTCAGCTGTAGATCTCTGCAGTTCATCCAGAGTGATCATGTGCCTCTTGGCTGCATCTCTGGTCAGTCTTCTCCTTGGTGAGATGAAAGTTTAGATGGATGGCCTTGTCTTGGTAGATTTGCAGTGGTATGATACTCCTTCCATTTCAATAAGATCGCTTGCACAGTGCTGCTTGGGATGTTTAAAGTTTTGGAAATATTCTTGTAACCAAATCCGGCTTTAAACTTCTCCACAACAGTATCATGGACCTGCCTGTTGTGTTCCTTGGTCTTCATGATGCTATCTGTGCTTTAAACAGAACACTGAGACTATCACAGAGCAGGTGCATTTATACGAAGGAGACTTGATTACACACAGGTGGCTTATATTTATCATCAGTCATTTAGGACAAAATTGGATCATTCAGAGATCCTCAATTAACTTCTGGAGTGAGTTTGCTGCACTGAAAGTAAAGGGGACGAATAATATTGCACGCCCCACTTTTCAGTTATATTTTAAAAAAGTTAAAAATAAGCAATACATTTTGTTCAACTTCACAATTGAGTCCCACTTGTTGATTCTTCACCATAACATTAAAATTGTAATCTTTATATTTGGAGCCTGAAATGTGGAAAAAGGTTGAAAAATTCAAGGGGCCGAATACTTTCACAAGGCACTGTATGTGAGCTCCCACATAGCATCCTCTATACTATGTGAGAGCTCATACTGTATATAGTGCTACTTTGTGTAGGCTCATACTGTTTATAGCGAGCTATGTGAGGGCTCATTCTGTATATTTAGGGATGTCGTCATACTTAGTTTATTTATTTCACTCACTTATACAGTGCTATTAATTCCTCAGTCCTTTTACAGACGTGATTATCACTTTCCCCATTGAGGCTCACAATCTAAGTTCACTATCAGTTTGTTTTGGATATAATTAATGTTAGTATCAAATAACTATAATTGACATGTTATTAATATTAAGCAGAATACATTTCAGCCTATTGGTTCAGCCTCCACAACATTCACAATCTCATGTGGCCCCTCGGAATAATGAATTTTCCACCCAAGGTCCAATATGTATACCGCTATGTTATGCATAGTGTGGAACATAAAGGAAAACTTTGTGAGGCGCTCTATGCAGCCTACTGTCTCTTGTTTTGTATCTACAGATGTGCACCAGAGGACCTGAATGTTAATCCCATGACCTGTCACATGATCTTTCAAAGGGGAGATCATTTAACATGTTACATCGGATTTTGGGGGTTTGGTCATGCCTTCTCAACTGCTTAGGGCCCTTGCCACTCTTAATCCGCCCCTGGAATTACCATGAGCAGACATCAGATTTTATATACAGGATAATATGTGGCTGGTGTACTATCTGTAGTCACAGTATATCCAGCAGGTGAAATAACTATTGTGCATGTCACCAATTTTCTAAGTTAACATATTTATTAAGGTGATAATGACATGAATTTCTCATCAGATGTTGGTAACAACTTATCCAGTCCACATAGGAAAGAGAAATCAAACCGTAGATGTCCATAAATTAAGTGATGTGTAATAATGAGAAATAACAGGAAAAATGTATTGAATGCATAAAGAAAGAGGTGCAAAAAGCCATGGAAAGTCATGACACCAGCTGAAATCTTATCAGTAATTAGAAAGCAATCCTGCAACTTATTGAAAAATAGCAGCTGGTTCAACTGATGTCCTATAAAAACAAGTGACTCCTAAGAAAACAGCACCACCTGCAGGCCAAGACAAGTACACACAAAAGCTTAATGTGGACTATAAAAGACTGGCTGAAGAAGTGACATCACACTTGTCAAAAGAGGTTAAAGTGGCTATTGAGGCAGCCATACAAACATCATTAGCTAATATGCAAAAACAGATAAATGCCCATGCCTCTAGACTGGCAGAATCAGAGCAGAGAATATCTGACTCCGAGGAGACAATACTGGCTATGCAAGCACAAATAGCAGCTCTAGCAAAATCTAATGAATACTTGAAGGATAAAGCGGACGATTTGGAAAACAGATCGAGACGAAACAACTTACGTATAGTCGGGTTGCCAGAGTCTGTGTCGATTGGACGGTTGGATAATATATGCGAGTTGGAGCTACCGCAGGCCCTGGGCATAAAGGCGAAATTCAGAGTTGAAAGAGCCCACAGAGTGGGTCCACTGAGACACCAGGAGGCGAATAAGGGAGAGGGCCAAAACTCAAACAAGAATACCCCGATAAGAGCCAGGCAGGTGATTGTCAAGTACCTTGATTATAAGCATAAGGAGGAAATATTGAGGGCCTTTAGAGAACGAAAGCGTCCACTACAATATCAAGGCAACAGACTGCTAATTTTTGGGGATTATTCAGCGGAAGTATCCAGAAGGAGAAAAGAATTTACCAAAATTTGCTCATTTCTGTACAACAAAAAAGTAAAGTGCCAGCTATTATACCCTGCTACACTGAAAGTTAGAAACCCCAATGGCTCGTTTGTATACTACAAGGACTACAAAGAAGCAGAAAACATTCTCATGGCAGAGCTCAACAAGACTAGGTCAGAAAGGCAAGAAAAAGGAGCTAGTGGAGAAGGGAATAATAGAAGAGGATCCCCCACAAGCTCAGGAAGAGATGTGGGACGTCTTGGGGGACAAAAGCAAGTCGAGACCAGGGAGGAAAGGAGGCCAAGCCCGGGTCGACAGCATAATTCTCGCCTGGAACACAGGAACCAACCCTTGGAGAGAAACCATGATACCTGAACTGGAACTCGCTCATTGTTTTTCCTTTTTTTGCCTGTTTTTTTTTTTTTTTTTTTTTTTTTTCTCTCTTCCCAAACAGGGAGAGGCGTTGAGGAGGATGCATTACGGAGAGAGGGTTGGGGAGGTGAGAGGAGGAGGGGGAAGGGAGAAAAGAGAGGAAAACATCCCAAAGTCTGGGTCCTCTTCCCCCCCTCTTTTTTTTTCTTTTTTTTTTTTTTTGTTCTTCTCCTTTCTTTCTCCATCTTCTCTCCCCTTGGTCTTTTTTTTTCTTTTTTTCTTTTTCTCCTTTGTCCAGGAACATCATCCAAATTCAAATGAAGTGGGCCTGTTCTGGGCGGACTGATGGCTACCTGGAGTCAGAGATAAGTAGGACTGGAGAATCTTGCTGAGGTTTTGACATACTGTGCTAATTTTTGCATAATTTTCAAAGGCTTATTCAAGTTAGTCCGGGGATAGAACATATATTTTTTGGGGGGTGATTAGGGAGCTACATATTTTGGCTAGGAATAGGGGAGCTCACCAACGTGGCGGGAAACGCCGTGGATTTCTCGGAAGGGAAAATATGTTTTACAGTTACATGCTTTTTGTTGTATTTGTTATATTTGCAAGGTGGGGAAAGGGAGTGTCGATTTTGTGGTACCAACTGTGATTCTAGTGTCGAACATCTCGTCTTCCTTGATGCAGGGGCCCATAGGGGAGGGAGTAGTAAAAGCAGAATACACAGGTAAACATGATACAGATAACTACGTGGAATGTTAAAGGGCTGAGATCACCTAACAAACGAGCAATGATATTGAGACATCTGAAAAGACTAAAGACAGACATTGCCTTATTACAGGAAACCCACTTGGGGGGGGAGGGCTTTTTCCGCATGAAGAAACATTGGGTGGGCACCGTTTACGGGGCAGCGGCACAAGGTAGAAAAGCGGGCACTATGATTCTAATAAATAAACAATTCAGTCATGAGGTAGTGGCACATGAGGCAGACGACCATGGAAGGTGGCAGCACTTAACAATCGTTAGTCCAGCGGGTAAACTCAGTATTTATAATGTCTATGGCCCAAATTCACAACAAATCACATTCCATGATGACATAAAGGCCACCATATTAGCAGATGGGGAGGCTAACATTATAGTGGGAGGCGATTTTAACACTGTCCCAGACTCAGCTGAAGATAGGAGGAGGGGCGAGGAGGGGACAGCTAATGTGGGCAGGAGTTTAGACAATAGGGATGTAACATTAGAAGACGTAGGACTGAAAGACATCTGGAGACTAACTCACCCACATGACAGAGAGTATACACACTTCTCTCACCCTCATGATAGCTGGTCACGTATTGATCAGTTCTGGATCTCGCAAGACTTACTGAGTGGAACGCAAGATTGTGTGATAGAGAATATGGTGATCTCTGATCATAGTCCGGTGAGATTGGGCATTAGAGAGAAATTCAGGAGAGGTACAGATATCATATGGAGATTCCCATCGTTCCTTCTCAGGCAAGATAATTTCCACAAGGTGCTACAGGAGTGGTGGGGAGAATTCGCAGAGGACAATAAGGAACATAGAGAGTCCCCAGTGATATTTTGGGAAACGGCAAAAGCGGTCCTAAGGGGCCGTCTGGTGGGGTACGCAGCCATGATCAAACGGAAAACCAATGAGAATTATAATTTCCATAGTGAAGCAGTACGGGTAGCATATACAAATTATGTGACAAATAGATCTCCCATGACAAAAGGCAGATGGCTGGAGGCAAAAGAGGGATTTGACGAATGGGCCAAAAAAAAGGAACAACTATTCTGGTCGCACAAGGAGGTTGACTTACATAGGTTTGGCAACAAGGCGGGAAGGATGTTGGCCAATCTGGCAAGGGGCAGCAGAAAGATGACAGTGATCTCTAAACTGAAAACAAAGGGGGGAGAGGTGACTACGGATCCTAAGGACATTAATAAACTGTTGGGAGATTACTATAGAAAACTATATGGGTCAGGGAATAACGACATGACTGATGAGGCAGAGTGGCTAAGACAAGCCCAAATGCCTAGCTTGACGGAGGAAGATTTGAGTGCCTTAAACGCAGATATCACAGTAGAGGAGGTGACGAGAACAATTGGGGAGCTTAACACCAACAAGGCACCGGGACCTGACGGTTTCAATAGTGAATTCTATAAGGCTCTGAAGGATCTGATCTCGCCGGATCTAACCTCAGTCTTTAATGCTTTCCTGGGAGGGGCGGAAATACCCAAAAATTCCAACATAGCATATATTAAATTACTCCCCAAGGGAACCAAGGACCTGGATGATCCCTCTAGTTATAGACCTATATCGCTCATAAATCAGGATTTAAAAATTATGTCCAAGATCATGGCTAATAGACTGGCCGAGATCTTACCTAGGATCATTACGAATCACCAGGTGGGGTTTATTAAGGGGAGAAATGCCGTTACCAATATCCGAAAGACAATTCTAGTGGTAGACGCGGTTAGACTGGGTCTCACTGAGGGAGGGGCTAGACCTGCCCTAGTTACACTTGACGCAGAAAAAGCGTTTGATAATGTAAATTGGGGGTGGTTAGACAGGGTAATGGAGGCCATAGGGATTGTAGGCAAGATGAGACTTTACATTAGAAACCTTTATGCCAACTCGGGAGCTAGGGTTCACACTCCGGGCTTTCTATCAGACGTGTTCCCTTTGATGAAGGGAACAAGACAGGGCTGCCCATTATCTCCTCTTTTATTCAACCTGGCAATCGAGCCGTTGTCAAGAATACTACAGGGACAAAATAGCTTTAAAGGAATCAAGATAAGGGGTTCAGAAGTAAAGACAGCGCTTTTTGCTGATGACATCATACTTTATATGGGGGACCCCGGTGCGGATTTGCCACAGACTCTTGCCTTGATTGAAAAATTTGGCTCATTCTCCGGTTTCAAACTGAACAAAAAAAAATGCGAGATCATGTTCCTAAAGGGGCATCATGGGACAATGGGGGGACAAATAAGGGATGGCTGTCTATGTGGAATTCCTATAGCACAATCTTCAATTAAATACCTGGGAGTGCATATAGGAAGATCGGTGGAAACAATCTATAACTTGAATTATGGACCGCTAATCAGGAAAATTATAGTTCAATTAAAGGGATGGAAAGGTCTGCCACTTCCATTACTGGCAAGATGTCACCTGATAAAAATGATGAGCTTTCCTAGGCTGCTGTATCCCTTCCAGACAATCCCGCTATTGCTAAAACTAAAGGATGTGAATAAGCTCAACTCCGCGTATACAGAATTTCTGTGGAGGGGAAGGAAACCCAGAATAAAGCTGCGTACGCTGATGAAGTCAGCAGAGGAGGGAGGTCTAAACTTTCCAGATGTCCAAGGGTATAATCTTGTATGTATCATGAGGCATGTAATTGATTGGGTGAGAGGAACGAGTAGGCACTCAGATCATGCGATGGAAACTAAATATGCGTCACCGTGGGATCTGACGTCCATTCTGCACTCCCCACTATCCAGGGTTGAAGGGCACATAAGGAACTCAATTATATTCCGAGACACCATGCTAACATGGAAGTCGGTAAGGAAAAAACTGGGGCTCTCATGGAAAGTGTCCAAGTACTTGAACCCCTGGGCATTCCCAAATTTTCCCCTGGGACGAGAAAACAAGCTATTTACTAGATGGAAAGAGAGGGGAGTCAGGAGAATGATAGATGTTATGAATGTGGAGGACAGGAGGTGGATGACAGGTCGGGAAGTGCTGGATAAGTACAACCTTAATAGCTCACATGTCATCCAGTATGAACAATTGAAACATGGAATAATAGGAGACCTGGGTGTGGTTGGAAGAGAGCTGAACAGAAGTTCGATTGATGAGTTACTGGAATGTGATGTAACAAGTATAAATGTCTCTAAAATTTATCGATCGCTAAGGGGGGTGCTTATCTCTCGGGAGGATAGTCGGACTTTAAAAGCGTGGGGGAAACAATTGGGAAGGGAAGAAGTGGTGGATGATATACTGAGAGGATGGGTACAAGTGCGGAAACACATTACCAATGAGAGATGGAGAGACACTCAATTCAGAATTCTACATAGGGCCATTATAGGTTTCAACATACCAGGTAGGGATAGGTGGTGTCCTAAGTGTCAAAAAGAAAAAACGGATATGCTGCATGGGCTATGGGAATGTGAGACAATCGCTAGGTTCTGGAACCAAGTCAGACTATTTGCCCAGTCAACATGGGGAATTTTCAGCAAACTAGACTTAATGGTGTGGATTTTCCACTCCTTTGAGGGAGGAGTAGGAGGAGGACCGAGCACGCAGGAAAAGAGGAAATACGCAATAATGCATGACATAGCCTTGATAGCTAAGCGTTGCATCTTAAAACACTGGATTCAAAGGGAGGGCCCATCCATAAAGGAGGTTGTGGGCGAACTACACAACCTTCTGAAGTGGGAAAAACTAGAAGCGGAGAGGGATAAAGATGGGTTGACAGCCAAGTTTTTTGTGAGATGGAGACATTTTATTGAAAGCCAATTCACACAGGGAGAAATAATTAACCTGATGGCACCTTTTGTTCACTCGGAGTGGTATATCCTGAGCGATATCCAGGACAGCCTGGGTAAACTGAGAATCACCTAGGAGGGGGCTCTGGCGGGAGGGGGAGACGAGACGGTTGGGAATACCAAGACACGCTAGCAAAATTGAAATCATTCAGGGACGACACAGAGATTTAACGAATTGTATTGCATATGTTATATTATATTTCATTACCTATGTTTTGGTTTAATGTTACTGTATACTATCTTAAATCGAACAGCAACATGGAACTCCAAATTGGGGTATCACCCACCTCTATGTCACATTTTGTCAGACGAATGTTCTTCTTTTGCAATGATACTTGTCATGTTTTTACAAATTTGAAAAATCAATAAAAAACGTTTTGGAAAAAAAAAAAAACAAGTGACTCATTACCAAGGTGCCACACAAGAAACATTGCCTGATGGGTAAAATCAATGAGCTGTCTCACGACTTTTGCAGCTATGTTGTGCAAAACATATTGATGGCATTGGATACAGAATATTACTACACTACAGAAAATTCCAGTGACCACTTTTGTGGCCATAATCCAGAAGTGAAAAGAACAACATTTCACCATAAACCGGCTACACCTAGGTGCTTCTCTCAAGATTTCGACAGAGGAGTGAAGAAAAATGATCAGAAGAGGTGTCCAAGAGCAAAGGACTAAAGGCCCCGTTACACGCAACGACGTATCTAACGATATATCGGCGGGGTCACGGATTCCGTGACGCACATCTGGCATCGTTAGCGACGTCGTTGCGTTTGACACCAACAAGTGGCCGTTAACAATGGAAAATACTCACTAAATTGTCCATCGTTGACACGTCATTCATTTTCAAAAAATCGTTGATTGTTGAGGACGCAAGTTGTTTGTCGTTTCCGAGGCAGCACACATCGCTATCTGTGACACCTCGGGAACGACGAACTACAGCTTACCTGCGGCCGCCTGCAGTGAGGAAGGAAGGAGGTGGGTGGGATATTACGGCTGTTCATCTCCGCCCCTCCGCTTCTTATTGGGCGGCCGTTTAGTGATGCCGCTGTGACGCCGCACGAACCGCCCCCTTAGAAAGGAGGCGGTTCGCCGGCCTCAGCGACGTTGCTAGGCAGGTAAGTCCGTGTGATGGCTCCTAACAATATTTTGCGCCACGGGCAGCGATTTGCCCGTGATGCACAAACGACGGGGGCGGGTACGCTCGCGATATCGCTAGCAATATCGCTGCGTGTAGAGCCCCCTTAACTGTGGAGAGCTAGAGAAAGACATGGAATCAGTAGGTAGAATTAAGGTGTGTGCGCAGGCTGCGCTCTGTAATTGTGAAAAAAACATGCACCCTCTGGCAGACTTTGATAACTGTAAACACTGCGTTTGACAAAAATAAATGCATTTTACATGCATTTTGGATGCATTTTTGAAAGTGCGGTTCCATGGCAATTCAGCTCTGCTACATGCCCGGTGACAGTAGACAGAGCCGCGGGATGAGAATGAACTCGGATGAACTTCACACGACTTCTTTGTCATCCCGTGACTGTGTGCTGTCATGAACTCAGATGAACCTCTGAGGTCAGTGGCCGGACACAGGGGTCCGCAGCAGTGATGTCAGAGCTTCACCCAAGTTCATTGTCATCGTGCGGCTCTCTGTGTCGCGGCCTCATTTGTGATCACAAGTGAAGGACTCACCTGTGAACGCAAATCACCTGAGTGACTGAAGTGAGCCGCGCGATCAGTGGTGCCGTCACTCAGGTTATCCGCGGCCACAGCTGAATTCCTCCACCTGAGACAGTTGGAGGATCCAGATGTGGCCGTGGGTAACCTGAGTCACGTCACCGCTGACAGCGTGACTCACTTCAGTTGCTCCGTGAAGCTCAGAGAGAGCAGTCGTGCTCTACAGCCACTCCTGTCAGCTTCCGATGTAGGAGAGCCAAAAGCTTCGTGGGACCTCGTGTGGATTACATCGGACCTGGAGGGGTGTTTGGGGTTTATTAAAGTGGTGAAAGATGGTGTTGTTTTGTCTTTTATTTCAAATAAAGGATTTTTCACTGTTTGTGTTTATTTATTTCACTACAGTTTAGTGATGGGGGTGTCTCATAGACGCCTGCCATCACTAAGCTAGGACTTAGTGGTAGCTATGGGCTGTCATTAACTCCTTATTACCCCGACTGCCACCGCAACAGAACAATCGGGATGAGTTGGGTAGAGTACCTGGACTGTCTCATCTAATGGATGCGGCCTTTCTGGGCGGCTGCTGGCTGATATTTTTAGGCTGGGGGCTCCACATAACGTGGGTCTTCCCATCCTGAGAATACCAGCCCTCAGCCATGTGACTTTACCTTGACTGGTATCAAAATTAGGGGTGACCGCAGCCGTTTTTTTTTTTTTAATTATTATTTATTTATTTATTTATTCATTCATTCATTCATTCATTTATTTATTTTGCTGCACAATATAGACCCGCCCACTGGCGGCTGTGATTGGTTGCAGTGAGACAGCTGTCACTCAGCGTGGGGTTTCTTCTGACTGCAAATAATCATAGGCACCGGTGGGCGAGGCGAAGCAGTGAATATGAGATGGAATAATGAGCGGCCGGCATTTTCAAAAGCAGGAGAAGCCGCTGGAGCAGTGTGACATCTGTGCAGCGTCGCGCCGCGCCGGTGATCAGTGAGTATGAGAAAGGGGGTGAGAGGGAGAAACCAACCGACCGACAGAGAGAGTGAGTGAGATCGACAGAGAGAGGGAGAGTCCAACCGACAGAGAGAGTGAGTGAGATCGACAGACAGAGAAACCGATACGGACAGAGAGAAAGACCGAAAGACCTGTGTTTTGTTTGTCAAAAAAACATGCAGAATGCAACAAAAATGTAGTGCAAGTGCACAGCTAAACATTTTGGTTGCGTTTTGACACACCTCATTCATTTCAATGGGTAGAAAATGCAACCAAAATGCACAAAAGAAGTGACATACTGCTTTTTTATACGCATCGATTTTGTCAAATATTTGGCATCCAAAACGCTGCCTAAAAAAAAGCAACGTGCGCATGGAAATTTGCACACTTCTCATTTGCTGGGGAAGCACAACGCATGCATTTTGTCATTGAGGTGCTGCAGTTTTAAACGCAGCCAAAATGCAGGACAAATGCACATGTGCGCACACAGCCTTATTGCAAAGAAAACAATACGCAATACACCCCCCTCCATGGCCTGTATGCACGCTCACCACGAAAGACTCAATTTCTGACCAAAGTGTATATTCAAGCATGTTTAAAGTTTGCAGAATCCAACTGAGAGAAGGGACGGCACTCACCGGAATCAAGCAAAATTCTTTATTGAAGTGCGGTGCAATAAAAAGGCAGGAGCAGAGCTGACAGCGGGCCCCCTCACGGACGACGGCCGTTTCGCGTATGGATACGCTTCCTCGGGTCCATGTGGACAGGCATAGACCATCGCCTTATGAGAGAGCTGTGTCAGGTCTATGTCACTGCCAATTAAAAACAGATGATAAGTGCAACAAGTAACAAAATAGTGCATGATACTGACAATGTTATACAAAATACAATTAAAATCAACATGGTAAAAAACCATTACAAACAGACACATACAAAAATATGCGGACACATAGAGATGTGCAGAAAACCGAGAGATCATTTTTGTCATTTAACCCCAAATCCCCATGGGCTCTATATTTATCCCATTCAGCCCCCGGGTGTTTTCCGTTTTTTGCTTTTTGCTCCCCTTCTTCCGAGAGCCGTAACTTTTTTATTTTTCTGTCAATCTTGCCATGTGAGGGATTGTTTTTTGTGGGACGAGTTGTACTTTTAAATAAAACCATAAGTTGTACTTTATAATGTACTGGAAAACAGCAAAAAAATCCAAGTGGGGAAAAACTGCAACAAAAGTGTGATCGCACAATAGTTTTTGGGATGTTTTATTCATCCTGTTCACTATATGGTAAAACTGATATGTCATTATCATGCCTGAGGTCGGTCCGAGTTTGCAGACACCAAACATGTATAGGTTTACTTGTATCTAAGGGGTTAAAAAAAATTCACAAGCTTGTCCATAAAAAGTGGCGTACGTTTTGCGCCTTTTTCCGAAACCCGTAGCTTTCTCATTTTTTGGGATCTATGGCTCAGTGATGGCTTATTTTTTGCGTCTCGCGCAGACATTTTTAATGATACCATTTTTGCCCTGATCCTACATTTTTATCACCTGTTATTACACTATGCGTAAAACTTGCGGCGACCAAAAAACGTAATTTTGGCGTTTGGAATTTTTTTGCCGCTACGCCATTTACCACTCAGATTAATTGATTTTATATTTTGATAGATCAGGCATTTATGAACGCGGTGATACCAAATATGTGTACATTTTTTATTTTTTTAACGCCTTAATTTTCAATGGGGTGAAAGGGGGGTGATTTGAACTTTTAGGTTTTTTGTTTTTTTTTTATTTTTTAAAACTTTTTTTTTTTTACTTTTTTTTTATTTTACTAGTCCCCCTAGGGGGCTATATGGATCAACAATGCGATCGCTCTGCCCTATCTGCTGATCATAGCTACACAGCTGTAAACAGTAGATATGGTCACTTCCTGATTCATTCGGTCCCCGGCCGAGTGAAACCGAAAGTGACTCATGATAGCTATAGGTGTCATCACATGACCCTGTGCTACCATGGCAACCACCGAAAGTCACGTGATCACGCACGTGACTTCCGGTGGGGGCGGCAGTAAGTGAAAATAATGGCCACAAGCATATACATCTCACTGCCAGACTTTGGCAGCGAGATGTAAGGGGTTAAATGTTCTGGGTGAAATGCGATTCCACTCAGAACATGCAGGCACACATGTCAGCTGTTGAAAACAGCTGATATTTACGCGGGTCGCTGCGACCTGCCAATGGCAGGGGGCGGGGATTAACCTCACACGATCCATGACGGAAAGATCCGTCAAGGGTCATGAAGGGGTTTATAATAAGTCTTGCCTCAGTTTGTAGGAGCAATTTGTGTACATCACCTCCTTGAGGGGGGAGAAATACTCTCTCTAAGGGCTGCTTCTCACTTGCGAGTTTCTCGCAGTAGAGCAATGCGAGAAAATCTCGCATTGGAATCGGACACATGTTAGTGAATGATTCAGCTCTCATCAGCGATTTTTTTCTCAGTCCAAATCGGACTGGGAAAAAAATCGCAGCATGCTGCTTTTTTGCGAGTTTCTACTGCGAGTCTCTCCAATGCAAGTCTATGGGAGCGTGTAAATAATCGGATGTCACGGGACGGCACTCACACCATCCTAGTGACATGCGATTTTCTAAATACATTTCTCGCATGTTTCCTAAAAATCTGGAAACGAGTGATGTGTCACAATGTCTGTCAATCACTATTCTCTGTCAGTCGGTGTCTCCCTCTTGGACTCTATTCTCTCTGCGTCGGTCACTATCTCTCTGTCGGTCTGTCGGTCGGTCACTATCTCTGTCCCTCACTCTCTGTCCATGTCGGTCTATCCCTCTCCGTCCCTCTCTCATACTCACCGATCCCCGATCACCAGCGCGGCGCTGCACGGCGTTCACACTGCTCCGGCGGCTTCTCCTCTTTTGAAAAAGCCGGCCGCTCATTAAACAATCTCGTATTCCCTGCTTTACCCACCCACCGGCGCCTATGATTGGTTGCAGTGAGACACGCCTCCACGCTGAGTGACAGGTGTCTCACTGCAACCAATCACAGCAGCCGGTGGGCGGGTCTATACTGTGCAGTGAAATAAATAAATAAATAATTAAAAAAATGGCGTGCGGTCCCCCCAATTTTAATACCAGCCAGATACACCCATACGGCTGAAGGCTGGTATTCTCAGGATGGGGAGCTCCATGTTATGGGGAGCCCCCCAGCCTAACAATATCAGTCAGCAGCCGCCCAGAATTGCCGCATACATTAGATGCGACAGTTCTGGGACTGTACCCGGCTCTTCCCGATTTGCCCTGGTGCGTTGGCAAATCGGGGTAATAAGGAGTTAATGGCAGCCCACAGCTGCCACTAAGGCGGGCTTTGCACACTACGACATCGCAGGCCGATGCTGCGATGCCGAGTGCGATAGTGCCCGCCCCCGTCGCAGCAGCGATATGTGGTGATAGCTGGCGTAGCGAAAGTTATCGCTACGCCAGCTTCACACACACACTCACCTGCCGTGCGACGTCCCTGTGGCCGGCGACCCGCCTACTTGTTAAGGGGGCGGGTCGTGCGGCGTCACTGCGACGTCACACGGCAGGCGGCCAATCAGAGCGGAGGGGCGGAGATGAGCAGGATGTAAACATCCTGCCCACCTCCTTCCTTCCGCATATCCTACGGAAGCCGCAGTGAGGCCGGTAGGAGACGTTCCTCGCTCCTGCGACTTCACACACAGCGATGTGTGCTGCCGCAGGAGCGAGGAACAACATCGGACCATTGCGTCAGCGTAATTATGGATTACGCCGACGCTGTACCGATGATACGATTACGACGCTTTTGCGCTCGTTAATCGTATCATCCAGCCTTTACACACTGCGATGTCGCATGCGATGCCGGAAGTGCGTCATTTTCAATTTGACCCCACCGACATCGCACCTGCGATGTCGCAGTGTGCAAAGTGCCCCTAAATCCTAGATTAATCATGTCAGGCGTCTATGAGATACCTTCCATGATTAATCTGTAAGTTACAGTAAATAAACACACACACCCGAAAAAATCCTTTATTAGAAATTAAAAACACTAACAAATTCCCTGGTTCAGCAATTTAATAAGCCCCAAAAAGCCCTCCATGTCCGGCGTAATCCACGGACCTCCAGCGTCGCTTCAAGCTCTGCTGCATGCAGGTGACAGGAGCTGCAGCAGACACCGCCGCTCCTGTCACCTCCACACAGCAACTGAGGTGAGTATCGCGATCAGCTGAGCTGTCACTGAGGTTAATCGCGGCCACCGCTGGATCCAGGTAACCTCAGTGACAGCTCAGCTGATCGCGATACTCACCTCAGTTGCTGTGTGGAGGTGACAGGAGCGACGGTGTCTGCTGCAGCTCCTGTCACCTGCATGCAGCAGAGCTGGAAGCGACGCTGGAGGTCCGTGGATTACGCCTGTGGGCGGGGAAAGCAGGGAATACGAGATTGTTTAATGAGCGGCTGGCTTTTTCAAAATAGTAAAAGCCGCCGCAGCAGTGTGAATGCCATGCAGCGCCGCGCTGGGGATCGGGGATCGGTGAGTATGAGAGAGGGCTGCTAACTTCAGTCACTCAGGGGATTAGCGGTCACCGGTGAGTCCTTCACTGGTGACCGCTAATCAGGACGCGGCACACAGACAGAGCCGCAGCATGACAATGAAGTCGGGTGAAGTTCACCCGAGTTCATTCTGACAGTGTGGCTCTGTCTGTGTCTGCTGTCATCTGCCATTCAGCTCTGCTACATGGCTGTCTGTGTCTGCTGTCAGCGGCCATGTAGCAGCGCTGAATGGCAGATGACATAGTAAAAAATACGTATTACACACGCATTACACACGCTAGTAAAATCATTAATTTATTCAGAAAAAGCATCGCACTTGCGTTGCACTCGGACCTAACGTGAACTAAAATCAGCCGAGTTTTTTTCAGCCCAGTCGGACCGATTTTACTCGCATAGATGTGTTTCCAGCCTAAGCCTGCGAACCGCAGTACATTCGGATCACCATTATGTGCATTACAAATATGCTCAATTAACTGAGGAGAGCCTTTACCAGACATCACAGAGCTAAAATGTTCTTTGAACCTCACATACATCGGTCTGATGGTCTTACCGATGTAAAAATGACCGCAACTGCAAAATACAATGTAAACAACAAATTTTGTCCTGCATGATGTAAAACGCCTGACATGATGCACAAAAGAACCGATTTTTATCGGATTAACCGTAAAATGCAGTTGACAAAATCTGCAATTACCGCACCTGTAGTTACCGACCGGGCTACTCCTCTCTAGCCACGTAGACGGCTGAGTTAATCTGTTTTTTACCAACACATCTTTTAGGTTATTACCCCTCCGGTAGGTAACTAAAGGTTTAGCAGCAGTCATTTCTTTTAGGTCACTATCTTGTTGTAAAATGTGGCAATTTTTGTACAGGGTGTTTTTTATTACTGATTCCAGTGGGCCGAATTTAAAATTGAAAATAAACCTACGGGGCTGCATCCTCCTAGTGGATCGGTCAACGAAGCGAGAATCCCTTATTTGAGCATAATTTGATATACATTTATTAAAGGAGGTCTCTATCACCTGTTCTGGGTACCCTCTCTCTCTTAATCTCAGTTTCAAATCTGCAGATTGTTGCAGAAAAACCGCATCATCACTGTTAATACGTCTTAACCTCACAAATTGACTGTATGGCAACGCATTTTTGGTAAGAGCACTATCAAAGTGCAGCAAAGTATTGGAACCGGTAGGCTTGCGGAACACCTTAGTTTGAATCGCCCCTTCTACAATCGTCACTGCGACATCCAAAAAATTCAAGGATTGCCCTCCAAAATACATACATGAATACATGTAACACAATGAATATGTCATTCACTTATGATTTTGGAGGTCAATCCTTGAATTTTTTGGATGTCGCAGTGACGATTGTAGAAGGGGTGATTCAAACTAAGGTGTTCCGCAAGCCTACTGCTTCATATACTTTTCTGCACTTTGATAGTGCTCATACGGCTCATACCAAAAATGTGTTGCCATACAGTCAATTTGTGAGGTTAAGACGTATTAACAGTGATGATGCGGGTTTTCTGCAACAATCTGCAGATTTGAAACTGAGATTAAGAGAGAGAGGGTACCCAGAACAGGTGATAGAGACCTCCTTTAACCCCTTCACGACCGGCCGATTTTTCACTTTCCGGGTTTTTTTTCGACATTCTTTTTCTGAGAGACGTAACTTTTTTTTTAGTCAATATGGTCATGTGAGGGCTCATTTTTTGTGGAACGAGCTGTATTTTTAAATTAAACCATAAGTTTTACCATATAGTGTACTGGAAAACGGCAAAAAAAATCCAAATGCAGAAAAATTGCAAAAAAAGTGCGATAGCACTATTGTTTTTGAGATTTTTTATTCACTGTGTTCACTATATGGTAAAACGGATGTGTGGGTGTGATGCCTCAGGTCAGTGCGAGTTCGTAGACACCAAACATGTATAGGTTTACTTTTATTTAAGGGGTTAAAAAAAAATCGGAAGTTTGTCTGAAAAAAGTGGCGCACGTTTTACGCCATATTCCGTGACCCGTAGCATTCTCATTTTTCGTGATCTATGGCTCAGTGACGGCTTATTTTTTGTCTCGAACTGACGTTTTTAACGGTACCATTTTTGCGCAGATGCTACATTTTGATCGCCTCTTATTGCATTTTGCGCAAAAGTTGTGGCGACAAAAAAAACGTCATTTTGGCGTTTGGAATTTTTTTGCCGCTACGCCGTATGCTGATCAGAATAATTGATTTTTTATTTTGATAGATCGGGCGTTTCTGAACGCGGCGATACCAAATGTGTGTATATTTTTAATTTTTTTAACCCTTTAATTTTCCATGGGGCGAATGGGGGGTGATATGAACTTTTAGGGGTTTTTTTAATTTTTTTTTTTTTTACTTTTTTTTTAAATTTTACTAGTCCCCCTAGGGGGCTATAGCGATCAGCAATCCGATCGCTCTGCACTATCTGCTGATCACAGCTACACCGCTGTAAACGGCAGATATGCTCAGTTTCTCTTTCACTGAGCTGCGGCCACAGTGAAAGTGAAAGCAATTCATGTGCAGTACAGAAGTCACCACATGACCCTGTGCTACCATGACAACTACCGAAAGTCACGTGATCACGTAACGTGACTTCCGGTATCGGGCGGTAAGTAAAAGTTTACCGCAATCGCGCTTATAATGGCGCTGTAACATATTGACAGCACCATTTAAGGGGTTAAACGGCACGAGCAGATAACGATTCTGCTGGTGCCTAGCAGGCACACATCTCAGCTGTGAAAATCAGCTGAGATATGCGCCGACCGCTAGGACGTAATTTTACTGCCCGCGGTCGTTAAGAGGTTAATAAATGTATATCAAATTATGCTCCAATAAGGGATTCTGGCTTCGTTGACCGATCGACTAGGAGGATGCAGCTCCGTAGCTTTATTTTCAATTTTAAATTCGGCCCACTGGAATCAGTAATAAAAAACACCCTGTACAAAAATTGACACATCTTAGAACAAGATAGTGACCTAAAAGAAATGACTGCTGCTAAACCTTTAGTTACCTACTGGGGGTAATAACCTAAAAGATGTGTTGGTAAAAAACAGATTAACTCAGCTGTCTACGTGGATAGAGAGGAGTAGCCCGGTCGGTAACTACAGGTGCGGTAATTGCAGATTTTGTCAACTGCATTTTACGGGTAATCCGATAACAATCGGTTCTTTTGTGCATCATGTCAGGCGTTTTATATCGTGCAGGACAAAATTTGTTGTTTACATTGTATTTTGCAGTTGCGGTCATTTTTACATCGGTTAGACCAGGGGTGGGCAATTAATTTTTACATGGGGCCGCATAAGAAATTGTGTTGGTTTTAGAGGGCCGGACTACTATAATTAACTGGGTTCTACATCATTATATATCTAATATATAAAGCTGAATGTGTGTGTGTATGTGTGTGTGTATATCCGGGATTGGCATCCGCACCGTCGCAGCTACAGCCACAAAATTTTGCACACTCACACTTCTGAACCCCGAGAGCATCATAGGCTATGTTTTGAGGGGAAATTTTAACCCCGCTCTTTACAGTTATTCGCCAAAAAACCTGCCTCCATTAAAGCGAATGGAGCTGGGAGCCACAGTGCAGCCAGAACTTCAGAAGAATGCGCAGCCACGCCCTTATATGGAATGTTGGCGTGTCACAATGCAGCCAGGGAAAGAGACAGACACAAACAGGGAAAGAGGCAGACACAGACAGGGAAAGAAACAGACATAGACAGGGTAAGAAACAGACATAGACAAGGTAAGAGACAGACACAAAGAGACAGACACAGACAATGAGACAGACTGATAGGGAAAGAGACAGACGGAAAGAGAGGGAAAGAGAGAGACAGGTTAAGAGACAAAGAGACAGACACGGGGAAAGAGAAAGAGGGAAAGAGACAGACAGGGAAAGAGAGGGAAAGAGACAGACAGGGAAAGTGACAGACAGACAGGGAAAGAGATAGACAGACAGGGAAAGAGATTGAGACAGATGGAGAAAGAGACAGACAGTCAGAGACAGACAGGGAAAGAGACAGACAGACAGACAAAGAGAGAGAGAGAAACAGAGAGATATATACAGAGGGGGAGACAGACATTATAATTACATTTCTATCTATTTGTTTTGTGGTTTTTGTGTGCAGAATAAATTTTTGTTAATACATTCTATTTTGTTAACAGCAGTTATTAACCCGGGTGAAGCCGGGTAATACAGCTAGTATATATATATATATATATATATATATATATATATATATATATATATAAAAAAGATGTAGAACCGAGTTAATGATAGTAGTCCGGCATTATATATATGTGTGTGTGTGTATACATATGTATATTTACCTTCAAAAAAAGTGTCTCTACAAGCAGTGGAGGGCCTCAGCGGAGAGCAGAAACAGTGCAGGAAGTCAGGAATCAGCTTCTTTGAAGTGAAGCTCCGGCCTCGCCCCCAGGTCTGCTCCGTGTGAGTGGCGGAATGCAGCTTCCGTAGAGCAGTGTGTGCGGCTGCCGGCCTCCTGTCACTGCAGACAGGGAGCTTCAGGGCCGGAGCGGCCGCACACACCAATGAGACAGATAGTCGGGCTTCCCGAAACTGCTGCTCATAGACCGGCCCGGCCCCCCTGCGTCAATGATCAGTCCGCCCCTGTACATCACTACACCCCAAATATTTGTCAACAGTTACCTCCTCCCCCAATTCCCCACCGCACCCCATTGTCACTGCAGGTTACTAGTAACCACTCACCTCTCCCTTCTTACTGTCCCTCCTCAGGCACATCCGTATGTGCCCCCCCCGCTGAGCTGCTTCTCTTTTACATGCCCTGGCTGCGCCGATGCTGTATTCCTAGGAGCCCCTGCCGCTGCTTCTCTCCGTACCGGCCCCGGCTGCTGCAGCTTCTTCTTCTGCCGGGCGGGACCTTTTCAAATGACACATGCGCGCCGTACTGACGACATCAGGGCGCGCGTGTGTCACAGAGAAAGGTGCTGGGCAGGAAACAGAGGAGAGATTCCTGCGTTCCGCTGCCTACACTGTGCGGTGCTGCAGGATCGCTCCCTGCCCGGCACGCAGCGTGTGATGACGGCGATCTGATCACTGACCGGCCAGCAAGGACGCCCTGAACCAGGCGGGCCGGTCACAGAGAGTAGGCGATCCGGATGTCGCCCGCGGGCCGCCCCTTGCCCAGGTCTGGGTTAGACTATCAGACCGACAATGTATGTGAGATTCAAAGAACATTTTAACTCTGTGATGTCTGGTAAAGGCTCTCCTCAGTTAATTGAGCATATTTGTAATGTGCATAATGGTGATCCGAATATACTGCGGTTTGCAGGCTTAGAGAGAGTATCTCTCCCCCTCAAGGAGGTGATTTACACAAATTGCTCCTACAAACCGAGGCAAGACTTATTATTAAATATAGAGCCCAAGGGGATTTGGGGTTAAATGACAAAAATGATCTCTCGGTTTTCTGCACATCTCTATGTGTCCGCATATTTTTGTATGTGTCTGTTTGTAATGGTTTTTTACCATGTTGATTTTAATTGTATTTTGTATAACATTGTCAGTATCATGCACTATGCTGTTACTTGTTGCACTCCTCATCTGTTTTTAATTGGCAGTGACGTAGTCCTGACACAGCCCTCTCATAAGGCGACGGTCTATGCCTGTCCACATGGACCCGATGAAGCGTATCCATATGCGAAACGGCCATCGTTCGTGAGAAGGCTCACTGTCAGCTCTGCTCCTGTCTTTTTATTGCACCGCACTTCAATAAAGAATTTTTGCTGGATTCCGGTGAGTGCCGTCCCTTCTCTGAGTTGGATTCTGCCTATGAACTATAAGTCACTTTGGACGTGCTCCTCCCAGCCAGTTACGTGGAGGATCCCTGTCCATATTCCGTTTTGTGTATTAAGGCTGATGCTAGTGGGTCAGTAGATGCGGCAATTCTTTTCTGTGGAAATGTTTAAAGTTTGCTCAACAACATTTAGACAAGTCTGTGAAATAATGGGCGAACATAGTCTGGTCAGATGAGACCAACACTTTGGAAGCAAATAATAAAAGGCTTTCGTGCAAAATATTAATTACATTTCATGTGTGCAACATCTGGTAAGAAATGCATTTCAGTAGCATTTACTAAAATCAGTTACATGTTCAATACTTATTTCACCCCTGTATGTATGCTAGAAATGTATTATTCTGTAAACTCTATGTAATATACTGTATGTACAGATATCTCAGGTTATATACAGGTAATATGTGACTGGTAGAATATCTAGACATCATATGGTATACACAGGATAAGTGACTGGTACATCATATACTATAACCACTATTTGTTGATGTGGTGTTGAAGTTTACATTGGTGACTTGGTTGATCAAGCATCTGAAAAAATACACAAAAAAATATTCATAGACGCATGTGTGGCGCCCCTGAGGCTTCAGAGTATTGCACCTAACATTGGGTGTAATGCTAAACCCAGTTCCCTTTTACATAGTTACATAGGTTAAAAAAATGACCTATGTCCATCTAGTTTAAAGGGGTGGTTCACCCATTTTTTTTTTTCCCCAATGATTGCCACTTACCATTGTCTGCAGCTTCTGCATTGGCTTCAGTTTCCAGTTCTGGCACTGAGCGGCGCTATCCTGCACGCTCAGTGCCGGTCACATGACCCCCTGGAGCTGTGGCCGCCTGCATCCTCTGACGTCCCGGCATTTCCGGGCTCTCAAACTGGACGGGTACGTCAGAGGATGCCGGCGCCACTCACAGTGATTGACTGGGCTGTGGGCGGTGACTACCTGACGTCACAGCCCAGCATCGAGGGGAGGATCCGGAGAACGCCAGTGTGTGGAGCGGTGAAGGCAGAGCGCTGCGCTTACCATCATTCAGCTGTGGGAGGTATGGGCTCCAGTGTGGAGTACAGGGGGGGTTTCCTCCACTGAAATCCCCCCTGTCACGCAAGTATGTGATCACACTGTCCACCCGCCCGCTGTGCTCAGCTGTCAGGAGAGCGGGCGGTGTCGGCAGTGTGATCATATACTCCCACCAGCAGCACAGGTGACCGGACGCTGCATGGGACCAATCTGCTCCACTCTGTCACCTGCACAACAAGTCCCACAGTGGAGACAGTGACATGTAGCATCCGGTCACCTGCACAACAAGTCCCAGAGTGGAGACAGTGACATGCTCTGCTCTGACACATAGTGTGCTGCATGTCACTGTCTCCATTCTGGGACTTGTTGTGCAGGTGACCGGATGCTACATGTCACTAACTGTATCCACTCTGGGACTTGTGCAGGTGACCGGATGCTACATGTCACTATCTGTCTCCACTCTGTGATTTCTGCTGCATAGTACCAACTGTATACACTCTCACCTGCAGAACAAGTACCACAGTGGAGACAGTTAGTGACATGTAGCATCCGGTCACCTGCACAACAAGTCTCAGAGTGGATACAGTGACATGCAGCACACTATGTGTCAGAGCAGAGCATGTCACCAACTTGCTCTGCTCTGTCACCTGCGATGCTGCATGTCACCAACTAAGGGTAAGTTCACACAGTGCGTTTTTCGTGGTGTTCTTGCGCGTTTTTCTGGTGCGTTTTAACTCAGAAAACTGCATGACTTTGTTTCCCGAGTAAAGTCTATGCCCTTGTGCGCACTAGTCGTTTTTGCTTCGTTTTTTGCGGCGTTTTTTACAACATTTTTGTGCTGAAAACGCAGTGACATTGCTTCCCCAGCAATGTCTATGGGTTTTCATAAGTGCTGTCCGCAGACAGCGTTTTTTTGTAGCTGCGTTTTTGTGTTGACCGCAAAAATGCAGCATGTCAATTATTTCTGCGTTTTTCACTGCGTTTTTCACCCATTGAGTTCAATGAGATGTTCAACAACGCAATGAAAAACGCATATAGCTGCATTTCTATGACTAAAAACACAGCTATAAACGCAAGTGGTGGGTACTACAGTGACGTGTACAGGAAGAGGATTCCTTCTGTTGTTAAACACAGAAGCATGAATCCTCCCGGTACCGTCACCGCTGCGTCCACAACCCGCCCGGTGCCATGTCAGCTCCGTGCGGCGCCATGTCTGGGCGGGAGGTGGAGGCAGCGGCGAAAACCAAAGTGAACAGAAGAAAAAAAGAATGTCATACTCACCTGTCTGCAGGGTCACGGTGCCATATCCGCTCCCAGCCCCTGTCTCGGTACCGCCGCTCTGGCTGTGTGCAGTCTCACCGGGGCACGTACGAAGCTTGCAGGACCTGGCGGTGGATCACCTGATGCAGTCACCTGACGCATCAGCTCATCGATTCTCGCGGTGTTGCCGGCTTTTTCGCGCCCGGCCGGCTATCAGCTGCTCCTGCCGTCAGGGGACTTCATCAGCTGATTACCGTCAGCTCCTGCAGCGATGGGACAGGATCATTCTCCTGTCCAATCGATCGCTCCAGGAGCTGCCAGTAATCAGCACATAAGTGAGTATGTATTTATTTATTTTTTTTTTCAACTGATGCATCAGCTGATTGTATAAAAGCAGATTATACAATCAGCTGATGTGTCATGTGATTCACGTAGTTTAACCTGACACATCATCTGATCGCTTTGCCTTCCAGCAAAACGATCAGATGATATTGGATCCGGATTGGACGGCGCGGGACCCTTACCCCGGATTACTGCGGAGTGGGGTGCTTTATTTCAATAAAGATGGAGTCTCTAATTGTGTTGTGTTTTATTTCTAATAAAAATATTTTTCTGTGTGTTGTTTTTTTTTTTTTTTATCATTACTAGAAATTCATGGTGGCCATGTCTAATATTGGCGTGACACCATGAATTTCGGGCTTAGGGCTAGCTGATAATATACAGCTAGCCCTAACTCCATTATTACCCAGCTAGCCACCCGGCATCAGGGCAGCTGGAAGAGTTGGATACAGCGCCAGAAGATGGCGCTTCTATGAAAGCGCCATTTTCTGGGGTGGCTGCGGACTGCAATTCGCAGTGGGGGTGCCCAGAAAGCTTG
>NW_027443283.1:0-51100 GCF_048569485.1 Anomaloglossus baeobatrachus | reverse complement strand
ACTTATTTTATTAAATATCATCTCCACCAAACAGGACAAGCTTGCATCTGTTATAGTTTTGGAGAAAAATGTGTTCATTTCATGTATGCGCGAAATGCCTTAAAAATGGCTTTAAAATGGATTTGGAGCATGGAGACGATTATCTCGGGATTGCAAGATAACCAAACAAAACTTTTAGTGGATTTCTACTTATTTTATTAAATATCATCTCCACCAAACAGGACAAGCTTGCATCTGTTATAGTTTTGGAGAAAAATGTGTTCATTTCATGTATGCGCGAAATGCCTTAAAAATGGCTTTAAAATGGATTTGGAGCATGGAGACGATTATCTCGGGATTGCAAGATAACCAAACAAAACTTTTAGTGGATTTCTACTTATTTTATTAAATATCATCTCCACCAAACAGGACAAGCTTGCATCTGTTATAGTTTTGGAGAAAAATGTGTTCATTTCATGTATGCGCGAAATGCCTTAAAAATGGCTTTAAAATGGATTTGGAGCATGGAGACGATTATCTCGGGATTGCAATATAACCAAACAAAACTTTTAGTGGATTTCTACTTATTTTATTAAATATCATCTCCACCAAACAGGACAAGCTTGCATCTGTTATAGTTTTGGAGAAAAATGTGTTCATTTCATGTATGCGCGAAATGCCTTAAAAATGGCTTTAAAATGGATTTGGAGCATGGAGACGATTATCTCGGGATTGCAAGATAACCAAACAAAACTTTTAGTGGATTTCTACTTATTTTATTAAATATCATCTCCACCAAACAGGACAAGCTTGCATCTGTTATAGTTTTGGAGAAAAATGTGTTCATTTCATGTATGCGCGAAATGCCTTAAAAATGGCTTTAAAATGGATTTGGAGCATGGAGACGATTATCTCGGGATTGCAAGATAACCAAACAAAACTTTTAGTGGATTTCTACTTATTTTATTAAATATCATCTCCACCAAACAGGACAAGCTTGCATCTGTTATAGTTTTGGAGAAAAATGTGTTCATTTCATGTATGCGCGAAATGCCTTAAAAATGGCTTTAAAATGGATTTGGAGCATGGAGACGATTATCTCGGGATTGCAAGATAACCAAACAAAACTTTTAGTGGATTTCTACTTATTTTATTAAATATCATCTCCACCAAACAGGACAAGCTTGCATCTGTTATAGTTTTGGAGAAAAATGTGTTCATTTCATGTATGCGCGAAATGCCTTAAAAATGGCTTTAAATGGATTTGGAGCATGGAGACGATTATCTCGGGATTGCAAGATAACCAAACAAAAATTTTAGTGGATTTCTACTTATTTTATTAAATATCATCTCCACCAAACAGGACAAGCTTGCATCTGTTATAGTTTTGGAGAAAAATGTGTTCATTTCATGTATGCGCGAAATGCCTTAAAAATGGCTTTAAAATGGATTTGGAGCATGGAGACGATTATCTCGGGATTGCAAGATAACCAAACAAAACTTTTAGTGGATTTCTACTTATTTTATTAAATATCATCTCCACCAAACAAGACAAGCTTGCATCTGTTATAGTTTTGGAGAAAAATGTGTTCATTTCATGTATGCGCGAAATGCCTTAAAATGGCTTTAAAATGGATTTGGAGCATGGAGACGATTATCTCGGGATTGCAAGATAACCAAACAAAACTTTTAGTGGATTTCTACTTATTTTATTAAATATCATCTCCACCAAACAGGACAAGCTTGCATCTGTTATAGTTTTGGAGAAAAATGTGTTCATTTCATGTATGCGCGAAATGCCTTAAAAATGGCTTTAAAATGGATTTGGAGCATGGAGACGATTATCTCGGGATTGCAAGATAACCAAACAAAACTTTTAGTGGATTTCTACTTATTTTATTAAATATCATCTCCACCAAACAGGACAAGCTTGCATCTGTTATAGTTTTGGAGAAAAATGTGTTCATTTCATGTATGCGCGAAATGCCTTAAAAATGGCTTTAAAATGGATTTGGAGCATGGAGACGATTATCTCGGGATTGCAAGATAACCAAACAAAAATTTTAGTGGATTTCTACTTATTTTATTAAATATCATCTCCACCAAACAGGACAAGCTTGCATCTGTTTTCGTTTTGGAGAAAAATGTGTTCATTTCATGTATGCGCGAAATGCCTTAAAAATGGCTTTAAAATGGATTTGGAGCATGGAGACGATTATCTCGGGATTGCAAGATAACCAAACAAAACTTTTAGTGGATTTCTACTTATTTTATTAAATATCATCTCCACCAAACAGGACAAGCTTGCATCTGTTATAGTTTTGGAGAAAAATGTGTTCATTTCATGTATGCGCGAAATGCCTTAAAAATGGCTTTAAAATGGATTTGGAGCATGGAGACGATTATCTCGGGATTGCAAGATAACCAAACAAAACTTTTAGTGGATTTCTACTTATTTTATTAAATATCATCTCCACCAAACAAGAGAAGCTTGCATCTGTTATAGTTTTGGAGAAAAATGTGTTCATTTCATGTATGCGCGAAATGCCTTAAAAATGGCTTTAAAATGGATTTGGAGCATGGAGACGATTATCTCGGGATTGCAAGATAACCAAACAAAACTTTTAGTGGATTTCTACTTATTTTATTAAATATCATCTCCACCAAACAGGACAAGCTTGCATCTGTTATAGTTTTGGAGAAAAATGTGTTCATTTCATGTATGCGCGAAATGCCTTAAAAATGGCTTTAAAATGGATTTGGAGCATGGAGACGATTATCTCGGGATTGCAATATAACCAAACAAAACTTTTAGTGGATTTCTACTTATTTTATTAAATATCATCTCCACCAAACAGGACAAGCTTGCATCTGTTATAGTTTTGGAGAAAAATGTGCTCATTTCATGTATGCGCGAAATGCCTTAAAAATGGCTTTAAAATGGATTTGGAGCATGGAGACGATTATCTCGGGATTGCAAGATAACCAAACAAAAAATTTTAGTGGATTTCTACTTATTTTATTAAATATCATCTCCACCAAACAGGACAAGCTTGCATCTGTTATAGTTTTGGAGAAAAATGTGTTCATTTCATGTATGCGCGAAATGCCTTAAAAATGGCTTTAAAATGGATTTGGAGCATGGAGACGATTATCTCGGGATTGCAAGATAACCAAACAAAACTTTTAGTGGATTTCTACTTATTTTATTAAATATCATCTCCACCAAACAAGACAAGCTTGCATCTGTTATAGTTTTGGAGGAAAAATGTGTTCATTTCATGTATGCGCGAAATGCCTTAAAAATGGCTTTAAAATGGATTTGGAGCATGGAGACGATTATCTCGGGATTGCAAGATAACCAAACAAAACTTTTAGTGGATTTCTACTTATTTTATTAAATATCATCTCCACCAAACAGGACAAGCTTGCATGTGTTATAGTTTTGGAGAAAAATGTGTTCATTTCATGTATGCGCAAAATGCCTTTGAAATGGCTTTAAAATGGATTTGGAGCATGGAGACGATTATCTCGGGATTGCAAGATAACCAAACAAAACTTTTAGTGGATTTCTACTTATTTTATTAAATATCATCTCCACCAAACAGGACAAGCTTGCATCTGTTATAGTTTTGGAGAAAAATGTGTTCATTTCATGTATGCGCGAAATGCCTTAAAAATGGCTTTAAAATGGATTTGGAGCATGGAGACGATTATCTCGGGATTGCAAGATAACCAAACAAAACTTTTAGTGTATTTCTACTTATTTTATTAAATATCATCTCCACCAAACAGGACAAGCTTGCATCTATTATAGTTTTGGAGAAAAATGTGTTCATTTCATGTATGCGCGAAATGCCTTAAAAATGGCTTTAAAATGGATTTGGAGCATGGAGACGATTATCTCGGGATTGCAATATAACCAAACAAAACTTTTAGTGGATTTCTACTTATTTTATTAAATATCATCTCCACCAAACAGGACAAGCTTGCATCTGTTATAGTTTTGGAGAAAAATGTGTTCATTTCATGTATGCGCGAAATGCCTTAAAAATGGCTTTAAAATGGATTTGGAGCATGGAGACGATTATCTCGGGATTGCAAGATAACCAAACAAAACTTTTAGTGGATTTCTACTTATTTTATTAAATATCATCTCCACCAAACAGGACAAGCTTGCATCTGTTATAGTTTTGGAGAAAAATGTGTTCATTTCATGTATGCGCGAAATGCCTTAAAAATGGCTTTAAAATGGATTTGGAGCATGGAGACGATTATCTCGGGATTGCAAGATAACCAAACAAAACTTTTAGTGGATTTCTACTTATTTTATTAAATATCATCTCCACCAAACAGGACAAGCTTGCATCTGTTATAGTTTTGGAGAAAAATGTGTTCATTTCATGTATGCGCGAAATGCCTTAAAAATGGCTTTAAAATGGATTTGGAGCATGGAGACGATTATCTCGGGATTGCAAGATAACCAAACAAAACTTTTAGTGGATTTCTACTTATTTTATTAAATATCATCTCCACCAAACAGGACAAGCTTGCATCTGTTATAGTTTTGGAGAAAAATGTGTTCATTTCATGTATGCGCGAAATGCCTTAAAAATGGCTTTAAAATGGATTTGGAGCATGGAGACGATTATCTCGGGATTGCAAGATAACCAAACAAAACTTTTAGTGGATTTCTACTTATTTTATTAAATATCATCTCCACCAAACAGGACAAGCTTGCATCTGTTATAGTTTTGGAGAAAAATGTGTTCATTTCATGTATGCGCGAAATGCCTTAAAAATGGCTTTAAAATGGATTTGGAGCATGGAGACGATTATCTCGGGATTGCAAGATAACCAAACAAAACTTTTAGTGGATTTCTACTTATTTTATTAAATATCATCTCCACCAAACAGGACAAGCTTGCATGTGTTATAGTTTTGGAAAAAAATGTGTTCATTTCATGTATGCGCAAAATGCCTTTGAAATGGCTTTAAAATGGATTTGGAGCATGGAGACGATTATCTCGAGATTGCAAGATAACCAAACAAAACATTTAGTGGATTTCTACTTATTTTATTAAATATCATCTCCACCAAACAGGACAAGCTTGCATCTGTTATAGTTTTGGAGAAAAATGTGTTCATTTCATGTATGCGCGAAATGCCTTAAAAATGGCTTTAAAATGGATTTGGAGCATGGAGACGATTATCTCGGGATTGCAAGATAACCAAACAAAACTTTTAGTGGATTTCTACTTATTTTATTAAATATCATCTCCACCAAACAGGACAAGCTTGCATCTGTTATAGTTTTGGAGAAAAATGTGTTCATTTCATGTATGCGCGAAAAGCCTTAAAAATGGCTTTAAAATGGATTTGGAGCATGGAGACGATTATCTCGGGATTGCAAGATAACCAAACAAAACTTTTAGTGGATTTCTACTTATTTTATTAAATATCATCTCCACCAAACAGGACAAGCTTGCATCTGTTATAGTTTTGGAGAAAAATGTGTTCATTTCATGTATGCGCGAAATGCCTTAAAAATGGCTTTAAAATGGATTTGGAGCATGGAGACGATTATCTCGGGATTGCAAGATAACCAAACAAAACTTTTAGTGGATTTCTACTTATTTTATTAAATATCATCTCCACCAAACAGGACAAGCTTGCATGTGTTATAGTTTTGGAGAAAAATGTGTTCATTTCATGTATGCGCAAAATGCCTTTGAAATGGCTTTAAAATGGATTTGGAGCATGGAGACGATTATCTCGAGATTGCAAGATAACCAAACAAAACTTTTAGTGGATTTCTACTTATTTTATTAAATATCATCTCCACCAAACAGGACAAGCTTGCATCTGTTATAGTTTTGGAGAAAAATGTGTTCATTTCATGTATGCGCGAAATGCCTTAAAAATGGCTTTAAAATGGATTTGGAGCATGGAGACGATTATCTCGGGATTGCAAGATAACCAAACAAAACTTTTAGTGGATTTCTACTTATTTTATTAAATATCATCTCCACCAAACAGGACAAGCTTGCATCTGTTTTCGTTTTGGAGAAAAATGTGTTCATTTCATGTATGCGCGAAATGCCTTAAAAATGGCTTTAAAATGGATTTGGAGCATGGAGACGATTATCTCGGGATTGCAAGATAACCAAACAAAACTTTTAGTGGATTTCTACTTATTTTATTAAATATCATCTCCACCAAACAGGACAAGCTTGCATCTGTTATAGTTTTGGAGAAAAATGTGTTCATTTCATGTATGCGCGAAATGCCTTAAAAATGGCTTTAAAATGGATTTGGAGCATGGAGACGATTATCTCGGGATTGCAAGATAACCAAACAAAACTTTTAGTGGATTTCTACTTATTTTATTAAATATCATCTCCACCAAACAGGACAAGCTTGCATGTGTTATAGTTTTGGAGAAAAATGTGTTCATTTCATGTATGCGCAAAATGCCTTTGAAATGGCTTTAAAATGGATTTGGAGCATGGAGACGATTATCTTAGGATGGCAATATAAACAAACGAAACTTTTAGTAGATTTCTACTTATTTTATTAAATATTATCTCCACCAAACAGGACAAGCTTGCATCTGTTATAGTTTTGGAGAAAAATGTGTTCATTTCATGTATGCGCGAAATGCCTTAAAAATGGCTTTAAAATGGATTTGGAGCATGGAGACGATTATCTCGGGATTGCAAGATAACCAAACAAAACTTTTAGTGGATTTCTACTTATTTTATTAAATATCATCTCCACCAAACAGGACAAGCTTGCATCTGTTATAGTTTTGGAGAAAAATGTGTTCATTTCATGTATACGCGAAATGCCTTAAAAATGGCTTTAAAATGGATTTGGAGCATGGAGACGATTATCTCGAGATTGCAAGATAACCAAACAAAACTTTTAGTGGATTTCTACTTATTTTATTAAATATCATCTCCACCAAACAGGACAAGCTTGCATCTGTTATAGTTTTGGAGAAAAATGTGTTCATTTCATGTATGCGCGAAATGCCTTAAAAATGGCTTTAAAATGGATTTGGAGCAATGGAGACGATTATCTCGGGATTGCAAGATAACCAAACAAAACTTTTAGTGGATTTCTACTTATTTTATTAAATATCATCTCCACCAAACAGGACAAGCTTGCATCTGTTATAGTTTTGGAGAAAAATGTGTTCATTTCATGTATGCGCGAAATGCCTTAAAAATGGCTTTAAAATGGATTTGGAGCATGGAGACGATTATCTCGGGATTGCAAGATAACCAAACAAAACTTTTAGTGGATTTCTACTTATTTTATTAAATATCATCTCCACCAAACAAGACAAGCTTGCATCTGTTATAGTTTTGGAGAAAAATGTGTTCATTTCATGTATGCGCGAAATGCCTTAAAAATGGCTTTAAAATGGATTTGGAGCATGGAGACGATTATCTCGGGATTGCAAGATAACCAAACAAAACTTTTAGTGGATTTCTACTTATTTTATTAAATATCATCTCCACCAAACAGGACAAGCTTGCATGTGTTATAGTTTTGGAGAAAAATGTGTTCATTTCATGTATGCGCAAAATGCCTTTGAAATGGCTTTAAAATGGATTTGGAGCATGGAGACGATTATCTCGGGATTGCAAGATAACCAAACAAAACTTTTAGTGGATTTCTACTTATTTTATTAAATATCATCTCCACCAAACAGGACAAGCTTGCATCTGTTATAGTTTTGGAGAAAAATGTGTTCATTTCATGTATGCGCGAAATGCCTTAAAAATGGCTTTAAAATGGATTTGGAGCATGGAGACGATTATCTCGGGATTGCAAGATAACCAAACAAAACTTTTAGTGTATTTCTACTTATTTTATTAAATATCATCTCCACCAAACAGGACAAGCTTGCATCTATTATAGTTTTGGAGAAAAATGTGTTCATTTCATGTATGCGCGAAATGCCTTAAAAATGGCTTTAAAATGGATTTGGAGCATGGAGACGATTATCTCGGGATTGCAATATAACCAAACAAAACTTTTAGTGGATTTCTACTTATTTTATTAAATATCATCTCCACCAAACAGGACAAGCTTGCATCTGTTATAGTTTTGGAGAAAAATGTGTTCATTTCATGTATGCGCGAAATGCCTTAAAAATGGCTTTAAAATGGATTTGGAGCATGGAGACGATTATCTCGGGATTGCAAGATAACCAAACAAAACTTTTAGTGGATTTCTACTTATTTTATTAAATATCATCTCCACCAAACAGGACAAGCTTGCATCTGTTATAGTTTTGGAGAAAAATGTGTTCATTTCATGTATGCGCGAAATGCCTTAAAAATGGCTTTAAAATGGATTTGGAGCATGGAGACGATTATCTCGGGATTGCAAGATAACCAAACAAAACTTTTAGTGGATTTCTACTTATTTTATTAAATATCATCTCCACCAAACAGGACAAGCTTGCATCTGTTATAGTTTTGGAGAAAAATGTGTTCATTTCATGTATGCGCGAAATGCCTTAAAAATGGCTTTAAAATGGATTTGGAGCATGGAGACGATTATCTCGGGATTGCAAGATAACCAAACAAAACTTTTAGTGGATTTCTACTTATTTTATTAAATATCATCTCCACCAAACAGGACAAGCTTGCATCTGTTATAGTTTTGGAGAAAAATGTGTTCATTTCATGTATGCGCGAAATGCCTTAAAAATGGCTTTAAAATGGATTTGGAGCATGGAGACGATTATCTCGGGATTGCAAGATAACCAAACAAAACTTTTAGTGGATTTCTACTTATTTTATTAAATATCATCTCCACCAAACAGGACAAGCTTGCATCTGTTATAGTTTTGGAGAAAAATGTGTTCATTTCATGTATGCGCGAAATGCCTTAAAAATGGCTTTAAAATGGATTTGGAGCATGGAGACGATTATCTCGGGATTGCAAGATAACCAAACAAAACTTTTAGTGGATTTCTAAATATTTTATTAAATATCATCTCCACCAAACAGGACAAGCTTGCATGTGTTATAGTTTTGGAAAAAAATGTGTTCATTTCATGTATGCGCAAAATGCCTTTGAAATGGCTTTAAAATGGATTTGGAGCATGGAGACGATTATCTCGAGATTGCAAGATAACCAAACAAAACATTTAGTGGATTTCTACTTATTTTATTAAATATCATCTCCACCAAACAGGACAAGCTTGCATCTGTTATAGTTTTGGAGAAAAATGTGTTCATTTCATGTATGCGCGAAATGCCTTAAAAATGGCTTTAAAATGGATTTGGAGCATGGAGACGATTATCTCGGGATTGCAAGATAACCAAACAAAACTTTTAGTGGATTTCTACTTATTTTATTAAATATCATCTCCACCAAACAGGACAAGCTTGCATCTGTTATAGTTTTGGAGAAAAATGTGTTCATTTCATGTATGCGCGAAAAGCCTTAAAAATGGCTTTAAAATGGATTTGGAGCATGGAGACGATTATCTCGGGATTGCAAGATAACCAAACAAAACGTTTAGTGGATTTCTACTTATTTTATTAAATATCATCTCCACCAAACAGGACAAGCTTGCATCTGTTATAGTTTTGGAGAAAAATGTGTTCATTTCATGTATGCGCGAAATGCCTTAAAAATGGCTTTAAAATGGATTTGGAGCATGGAGACGATTATCTCGGGATTGCAAGATAACCAAACAAAACTTTTAGTGGATTTCTACTTATTTTATTAAATATCATCTCCACCAAACAGGACAAGCTTGCATGTGTTATAGTTTTGGAGAAAAATGTGTTCATTTCATGTATGCGCAAAATGCCTTTGAAATGGCTTTAAAATGGATTTGGAGCATGGAGACGATTATCTCGAGATTGCAAGATAACCAAACAAAACTTTTAGTGGATTTCTACTTATTTTATTAAATATCATCTCCACCAAACAGGACAAGCTTGCATCTGTTATAGTTTTGGAGAAAAATGTGTTCATTTCATGTATGCGCGAAATGCCTTAAAAATGGCTTTAAAATGGATTTGGAGCATGGAGACGATTATCTCGGGATTGCAAGATAACCAAACAAAACTTTTAGTGGATTTCTACTTATTTTATTAAATATCATCTCCACCAAACAGGACAAGCTTGCATCTGTTTTCGTTTTGGAGAAAAATGTGTTCATTTCATGTATGCGCGAAATGCCTTAAAAATGGCTTTAAAATGGATTTGGAGCATGGAGACGATTATCTCGGGATTGCAAGATAACCAAACAAAACTTTTAGTGGATTTCTACTTATTTTATTAAATATCATCTCCACCAAACAGGACAAGCTTGCATCTGTTATAGTTTTGGAGAAAAATGTGTTCATTTCATGTATGCGCGAAATGCCTTAAAAATGGCTTTAAAATGGATTTGGAGCATGGAGACGATTATCTCGGGATTGCAAGATAACCAAACAAAACTTTTAGTGGATTTCTACTTATTTTATTAAATATCATCTCCACCAAACAGGACAAGCTTGCATGTGTTATAGTTTTGGAGAAAAATGTGTTCATTTCATGTATGCGCAAAATGCCTTTGAAATGGCTTTAAAATGGATTTGGAGCATGGAGACGATTATCTTAGGATGGCAATATAAACAAACGAAACTTTTAGTAGATTTCTACTTATTTTATTAAATATTATCTCCACCAAACAGGACAAGCTTGCATCTGTTATAGTTTTGGAGAAAAATGTGTTCATTTCATGTATGCGCGAAATGCCTTAAAAATGGCTTTAAAATGGATTTGGAGCATGGAGACGATTATCTCGGGATTGCAAGATAACCAAACAAAACTTTTAGTGGATTTCTACTTATTTTATTAAATATCATCTCCACCAAACAGGACAAGCTTGCATCTGTTATAGTTTTGGAGAAAAATGTGTTCATTTCATGTATACGCGAAATGCCTTAAAAATGGCTTTAAAATGGATTTGGAGCATGGAGACGATTATCTCGAGATTGCAAGATAACCAAACAAAACTTTTAGTGGATTTCTACTTATTTTATTAAATATCATCTCCACCAAACAGGACAAGCTTGCATCTGTTATAGTTTTGGAGAAAAATGTGTTCATTTCATGTATGCGCGAAATGCCTTAAAAATGGCTTTAAAATGGATTTGGAGCAATGGAGACGATTATCTCGGGATTGCAAGATAACCAAACAAAACTTTTAGTGGATTTCTACTTATTTTATTAAATATCATCTCCACCAAACAGGACAAGCTTGCATCTGTTATAGTTTTGGAGAAAAATGTGTTCATTTCATGTATGCGCGAAATGCCTTAAAAATGGCTTTAAAATGGATTTGGAGCATGGAGACGATTATCTCGGGATTGCAAGATAACCAAACAAAACTTTTAGTGGATTTCTACTTATTTTATTAAATATCATCTCCACCAAACAGGACAAGCTTGCATCTGTTATAGTTTTGGAGAAAAATGTGTTCATTTCATGTATGCGCGAAATGCCTTAAAAATGGCTTTAAAATGGATTTGGAGCATGGAGACGATTATCTCGGGATTGCAAGATAACCAAACAAAACTTTTAGTGGATTTCTACTTATTTTATTAAATATCATCTCCACCAAACAGGACAAGCTTGCATCTGTTATAGTTTTGGAGAAAAATGTGTTCATTTCATGTATGCGCGAAATGCCTTAAAAATGGCTTTAAAATGGATTTGGAGCATGGAGACGATTATCTCGGGATTGCAAGATAACCAACCAAAACTTTTAGTGGATTTCTACTTATTTTATTAAATATCATCTCCACCAAACAAGACAAGCTTGCATCTGTTATAGATTTGGAGAAAAATGTGTTCATTTCATGTATGCGCGAAATGCCTTAAAAATGGCTTTAAAATGGATTTGGAGCATGGAGACGATTATCTCGGGATTGCAAGATAACCAAACAAAACTTTTAGTGGATTTCTACTTATTTTATTAAATATCATCTCCACCAAACAGGACAAGCTTGCATCTGTTATAGTTTTGGAGAAAAATTTGTTCATTTCATGTATGCGCGAAATGCCTTAAAAATGGCTTTAAAATGGATTTGGAGCATGGAGACGATTATCTCGGGATTGCAAGATAACCAAACAAAACTTTTAGTGGATTTCTACTTATTTTATTAAATATCATCTCCACCAAACAGGACAAGCTTGCATCTGTTATAATTTTGGAGAAAAATGTGTTCATTTCATGTATGCGCGAAATGCCTTAAAAATGGCTTTAAAATGGATTTGGAGCATGGAGACGATTATCTCGGGATTGCAAGATAACCAAACAAAACTTTTAGTGGATTTCTACTTATTTTATTAAATATCATCTCCACCAAACAGGACAAGCTTGCATCTGTTATAGTTTTGGAGAAAAATGTGTTCATTTCATGTATGCGCGAAATGCCTTAAAAATGGCTTTAAAATAGATTTGGAGCATGGAGACGATTATCTCGGGATTGCAAGATAACCAAACAAAACTTTTAGTGGATTTCTACTTATTTTATTAAATATCATCTCCACCAAACAGGACAAGCTTGCATCTGTTATAGTTTTGGAGAAAAATGTGTTCATTTCATGTATGCGCGAAATGCCTTAAAAATGGCTTTAAAATGGATTTGGAGCATGGAGACGATTATCTCGGGATTGCAAGATAACCAAACAAAACTTTTAGTGGATTTCTACTTATTTTATTAAATATCATCTCCACCAAACAGGACAAGCTTGCATCTGTTATAGTTTTGGAGAAAAATGTGTTCATTTCATGTATGCGCGAAATGCCTTAAAAATGGCTTTAAAATGGATTTGGAGCATGGAGACGATTATCTCGGGATTGCAATATAACCAAACAAAACTTTTAGTGGATTTCTACTTATTTTATTAAATATCATCTCCACCAAACAGGACAAGCTTGCATCTGTTATAGTTTTGGAGAAAAATGTGTTCATTTCATGTATGCGCGAAATGCCTTAAAAATGGCTTTAAAATGGATTTGGAGCATGGAGACGATTATCTCGGGATTGCAAGATAACCAAACAAAACTTTTAGTGGATTTCTACTTATTTTATTAAATATCATCTCCACCAAACAGGAAAAGCTTGCATCTGTTATAGTTTTGGAGAAAAATGTGTTCATTTCATGTATGCGCGAAATGCCTTAAAAATGGCTTTAAAATGGATTTGGAGCATGGAGACGATTATCTCGGGATTGCAAGATAACCAAACAAAACTTTTAGTGGATTTCTACTTATTTTATTAAATATCATCTCCACCAAACAGGACAAGCTTGCATCTGTTATAGTTTTGGAGAAAAATGTGTTCATTTCATGTATGCGCGAAATGCCTTAAAAATGGCTTTAAAATGGATTTGGAGCATGGAGACGATTATCTCGGGATTGCAAGATAACCAAACAAAACTTTTAGTGGATTTCTACTTATTTTATTAAATATCATCTCCACCAAACAGGACAAGCTTGCATCTGTTATAGTTTTGGAGAAAAATGTGTTCATTTCATGTATGCGCGAAATGCCTTAAAAATGGCTTTAAAATGGATTTGGAGCATGGAGACGATTATCTCGGGATTGCAAGATAACCAAACAAAACTTTTAGTGGATTTCTACTTATTTTATTAAATATCATCTCCACCAAACAGGACAAGCTTGCATCTGTTATAGTTTTGGAGAAAAATGTGTTCATTTCATGTATGCGCGAAATGCCTTAAAAATGGCTTTAAAATGGATTTGGAGCATGGAGACGATTATCTCGGGATTGCAAGATAACCAAACAAAAATTTTAGTGGATTTCTACTTATTTTATTAAATATCATCTCCACCAAACAGGACAAGCTTGCATCTGTTATAGTTTTGGAGAAAAATGTGTTCATTTCATGTATGCGCGAAATGCCTTAAAAATGGCTTTAAAATGGATTTGGAGCATGGAGACGATTATCTCGGGATTGCAAGATAACCAAACAAAACTTTTAGTGGATTTCTACTTATTTTATTAAATATCATCTCCACGAAACAAGACAAGCTTGCATCTGTTATAGTTTTGGAGAAAAATGTGTTCATTTCATGTATGCGCGAAATGCCTTAAAAATGGCTTTAAAATGGATTTGGAGCATGGAGACGATTATCTCGGGATTGCAAGATAACCAAACAAAACTTTTAGTGGATTTCTACTTATTTTATTAAATATCATCTCCACCAAACAGGACAAGCTTGCATCTGTTATAGTTTTGGAGAAAAATGTGTTCATTTCATGTATGCGCGAAATGCCTTAAAAATGGCTTTAAAATGGATTTGGAGCATGGAGACGATTATCTCGGGATTGCAAGATAACCAAACAAAACTTTTAGTGGATTTCTACTTATTTTATTAAATATCATCTCCACCAAACAGGACAAGCTTGCATCTGTTATAGTTTTGGAGAAAAATGTGTTCATTTCATGTATGCGCGAAATGCCTTAAAAATGGCTTTAAAATGGATTTGGAGCATGGAGACGATTATCTCGGGATTGCAATATAACCAAACAAAACTTTTAGTAGATTTCTACTTATTTTATTAAATATCATCTCCACCAAACAGGACAAGCTTGCATCTGTTATAGTTTTGGAGAAAAATGTGTTCATTTCATGTATGCGCGAAATGCCTTAAAAATGGCTTTAAAATGGATTTGGAGCATGGAGACGATTATCTCGGGATTGCAAGATAACCAAACAAAAATTTTAGTGGATTTCTACTTATTTTATTAAATATCATCTCCACCAAACAGGACAAGCTTGCATCTGTTTTCGTTTTGGAGAAAAATGTGTTCATTTCATGTATGCGCGAAATGCCTTAAAAATGGCTTTAAAATGGATTTGGAGCATGGAGACGATTATCTCGGGATTGCAAGATAACCAAACAAAACTTTTAGTGGATTTCTACTTATTTTATTAAATATCATCTCCACCAAACAGGACAAGCTTGCATGTGTTATAGTTTTGGAGAAAAATGTGTTCATTTCATGTATGCGCAAAATGCCTTTGAAATGGCTTTAAAATGGATTTGGAGCATGGAGACGATTATCTTAGGATGGCAATATAAACAAACGAAACTTTTAGTAGATTTCTACTTATTTTATTAAATATTATCTCCACCAAACAGGACAAGCTTGAATCTGTTATAGTTTTGGAGAAAAATGTGTTCATTTCATGTATGCGCGAAATGCCTTAAAAATGGCTTTAAAATGGATTTGGAGCATGGAGACGATTATCTCGGGATTGCAAGATAACCAAACAAAACTTTTAGTGGATTTCTACTTATTTTATTAAATATCATCTCCACCAAACAGGACAAGCTTGCATCTGTTATAGTTTTGGAGAAAAATGTGTTCATTTCATGTATGCGCGAAATGCCTTAAAAATGGCTTTAAAATGGATTTGGAGCATGGAGACGATTATCTCGAGATTGCAAGATAACCAAACAAAACTTTTAGTGGATTTCTACTTATTTTATTAAATATCATCTCCACCAAACAGGACAAGCTTGCATCTGTTATAGTTTTGGAGAAAAATGTGTTCATTTCATGTATGCGCGAAATGCCTTAAAAATGGCTTTAAAATAGATTTGAAGCATGGAGACGATTATCTCGGGATTGCAAGATAACCAAACAAAACTTTTAGTGGATTTCTACTTATTTTATTAAATATCATCTCCACCAAACAGGACAAGCTTGCATCTGTTATAGTTTTGGAGAAAAATGTGTTCATTTCATGTATGCGCGAAATGCCTTAAAAATGGCTTTAAAATGGATTTGGAGCATGGAGACGATTATCTCGGGATTGCAAGATAACCAAACAAAACTTTTAGTGGATTTCTACTTATTTTATTAAATATCATCTCCACCAAACAGGACAAGCTTGCATCTGTTATAGTTTTGGAGAAAAATGTGTTCATTTCATGTATGCGCGAAATGCCTTAAAAATGGCTTTAAAATGGATTTGGAGCATGGAGACGATTATCTCGGGATTGCAATATAACCAAACAAAACTTTTAGTGGATTTCTACTTATTTTATTAAATATCATCTCCACCAAACAGGACAAGCTTGCATCTGTTATAGTTTTGGAGAAAAATGTGTTCATTTCATGTATGCGCGAAATGCCTTAAAAATGGCTTTAAAATGGATTTGGAGCATGGAGACGATTATCTCGGGATTGCAAGATAACCAAACAAAACTTTTAGTGGATTTCTACTTATTTTATTAAATATCATCTCCACCAAACAGGACAAGCTTGCATCTGTTATAGTTTTGGAGAAAAATGTGTTCATTTCATGTATGCTCGAAATGCCTTAAAAATGGCTTTAAAATGGATTTGGAGCATGGAGACGATTATCTCGGGATTGCAAGATAACCAAACAAAACTTTTAGTGGATTTCTACTTATTTTATTAAATATCATCTCCACCAAACAGGACAAGCTTGCATCTGTTATAGTTTTGGAGAAAAATGTGTTCATTTCATGTATGCGCGAAATGCCTTAAAAATGGCTTTAAAATGGATTTGGAGCATGGAGACGATTATCTCGGGATTGCAAGATAACCAAACAAAACTTTTAGTGGATTTCTACTTATTTTATTAAATATCATCTCCACCAAACAGGACAAGCTTGCATCTGTTATAGTTTTGGAGAAAAATGTGTTCATTTCATGTATGCGCGAAATGCCTTAAAAATGGCTTTAAAATGGATTTGGAGCATGGAGACGATTATCTCGGGATTGCAATATAACCAAACAAAACTTTTAGTGGATTTCTACTTATTTTATTAAATATCATCTCCACCAAACAGGACAAGCTTGCATCTGTTATAGTTTTGGAGAAAAATGTGTTCATTTCATGTATGCGCGAAATGCCTTAAAAATGGCTTTAAAATGGATTTGGAGCATGGAGACGATTATCTCGGGATTGCAAGATAACCAAACAAAAATTTTAGTGGATTTCTACTTATTTTATTAAATATCATCTCCACCAAACAGGACAAGCTTGCATCTGTTATAGTTTTGGAGAAAAATGTGTTCATTTCATGTATGCGCGAAATGCCTTAAAAATGGCTTTAAAATGGATTTGGAGCATGGAGACGATTATCTCGGGATTGCAAGATAACCAAACAAAACTTTTAGTGGATTTCTACTTATTTTATTAAATATCATCTCCACCAAACAAGACAAGCTTGCATCTGTTATAGTTTTGGAGAAAAATGTGTTCATTTCATGTATGCGCGAAATGCCTTAAAAATGGCTTTAAAATGGATTTGGAGCATGGAGACGATTATCTCGGGATTGCAAGATAACCAAACAAAACTTTTAGTGGATTTCTACTTATTTTATTAAATATCATCTCCACCAAACAGGACAAGCTTGCATCTGTTATAGTTTTGGAGAAAAATGTGTTCATTTCATGTATGCGCGAAATGCCTTAAAAATGGCTTTAAAATGGATTTGGAGCATGGAGACGATTATCTCGGGATTGCAAGATAACCAAACAAAAATTTTAGTGGATTTCTACTTATTTTATTAAATATCATCTCCACCAAACAGGACAAGCTTGCATCTGTTATAGTTTTGGAGAAAAATGTGTTCATTTCATGTATGCGCGAAATGCCTTAAAAATGGCTTTAAAATGGATTTGGAGCATGGAGACGATTATCTCGGGATTGCAAGATAACCAAACAAAACTTTTAGTGGATTTCTACTTATTTTATTAAATATCATCTCCACCAAACAAGACAAGCTTGCATCTGTTATAGTTTTGGAGAAAAATGTGTTCATTTCATGTATGCGCGAAATGCCTTAAAAATGGCTTTAAAATGGATTTGGAGCATGGAGACGATTATCTCGGGATTGCAAGATAACCAAACAAAACTTTTAGTGGATTTCTACTTATTTTATTAAATATCATCTCCACCAAACAGGACAAGCTTGCATCTGTTATAGTTTTGGAGAAAAATGTGTTCATTTCATGTATGCGCGAAATGCCTTAAAAATGGCTTTAAAATGGATTTGGAGCATGGAGACGATTATCTCGGGATTGCAAGATAACCAAACAAAAATTTTAGTGGATTTCTACTTATTTTATTAAATATCATCTCCACCAAACAGGACAAGCTTGCATCTGTTTTCGTTTTGGAGAAAAATGTGTTCATTTCATGTATGCGCGAAATGCCTTAAAAATGGCTTTAAAATGGATTTGGAGCATGGAGACGATTATCTCGGGATTGCAAGATAACCAAACAAAACTTTTAGTGGATTTCTACTTATTTTATTAAATATCATCTCCACCAAACAGGACAAGCTTGCATCTGTTATAGTTTTGGAGAAAAATGTGTTCATTTCATGTATGCGCGAAATGCCTTAAAAATGGCTTTAAAATGGATTTGGAGCATGGAGACGATTATCTCGGGATTGCAAGATAACCAAACAAAACTTTTAGTGGATTTCTACTTATTTTATTAAATATCATCTCCACCAAACAAGAGAAGCTTGCATCTGTTATAGTTTTGGAGAAAAATGTGTTCATTTCATGTATGCGCGAAATGCCTTAAAAATGGCTTTAAAATGGATTTGGAGCATGGAGACGATTATCTCGGGATTGCAAGATAACCAAACAAAACTTTTAGTGGATTTCTACTTATTTTATTAAATATCATCTCCACCAAACAGGACAAGCTTGCATCTGTTATAGTTTTGGAGAAAAATGTGTTCATTTCATGTATGCGCGAAATGCCTTAAAAATGGCTTTAAAATGGATTTGGAGCATGGAGACGATTATCTCGGGATTGCAAGATAACCAAACAAAACTTTTAGTGGATTTCTACTTATTTTATTAAATATCATCTCCACTAAACAGGACAAGCTTGCATCTGTTATAGTTTTGGAGAAAAATGTGTTCATTTCATGTATGCGCGAAATGCCTTAAAAATGGCTTTAAAATGGATTTGGAGCATGGAGACGATTATCTCGGGATTGCAATATAACCAAACAAAACTTTTAGTGGATTTCTACTTATTTTATTAAATATCATCTCCACCAAACAGGACAAGCTTGCATCTGTTATAGTTTTGGAGAAAAATGTGCTCATTTCATGTATGCGCGAAATGCCTTAAAAATGGCTTTAATATGGATTTGGAGCATGGAGACGATTATCTCGGGATTGCAAGATAACCAAACAAAACTTTTAGTGGATTTCTACTTATTTTATTAAATATCATCTCCACCAAACAGGACAAGCTTGCATCTGTTATAGTTTTGGAGAAAAATGTGTTCATTTCATGTATGCGCGAAATGCCTTAAAAATGGCTTTAAAATGGATTTGGAGCATGGAGACGATTATCTCGGGATTGCAAGATAACCAAACAAAACTTTTAGTGGATTTCTACTTATTTTATTAAATATCATCTCCACCAAACAAGACAAGCTTGCATCTGTTATAGTTTTGGAGAAAAATGTGTTCATTTCATGTATGCGCGAAATGCCTTAAAAATGGCTTTAAAATGGATTTGGAGCATGGAGACGATTATCTCGGGATTGCAAGATAACCAAACAAAACTTTTAGTGGATTTCTACTTATTTTATTAAATATCATCTCCACCAAACAGGACAAGCTTGCATGTGTTATAGTTTTGGAGAAAAATGTGTTCATTTCATGTATGCGCAAAATGCCTTTGAAATGGCTTTAAAATGGATTTGGAGCATGGAGACGATTATCTCGGGATTGCAAGATAACCAAACAAAACTTTTAGTGGATTTCTACTTATTTTATTAAATATCATCTCCACCAAACAGGACAAGCTTGCATCTGTTATAGTTTTGGAGAAAAATGTGTTCATTTCATGTATGCGCGAAATGCCTTAAAAATGGCTTTAAAATGGATTTGGAGCATGGAGACGATTATCTCGGGATTGCAAGATAACCAAACAAAACTTTTAGTGTATTTCTACTTATTTTATTAAATATCATCTCCACCAAACAGGACAAGCTTGCATCTATTATAGTTTTGGAGAAAAATGTGTTCATTTCATGTATGCGCGAAATGCCTTAAAAATGGCTTTAAAATGGATTTGGAGCATGGAGACGATTATCTCGGGATTGCAATATAACCAAACAAAACTTTTAGTGGATTTCTACTTATTTTATTAAATATCATCTCCACCAAACAGGACAAGCTTGCATCTGTTATAGTTTTGGAGAAAAATGTGTTCATTTCATGTATGCGCGAAATGCCTTAAAAATGGCTTTAAAATGGATTTGGAGCATGGAGACGATTATCTCGGGATTGCAAGATAACCAAACAAAACTTTTAGTGGATTTCTACTTATTTTATTAAATATCATCTCCACCAAACAGGACAAGCTTGCATCTGTTATAGTTTTGGAGAAAAATGTGTTCATTTCATGTATGCGCGAAATGCCTTAGAAATGGCTTTAAAATGGATTTGGAGCATGGAGACGATTATCTCGGGATTGCAAGATAACCAAACAAAACTTTTAGTGGATTTCTACTTATTTTATTAAATATCATCTCCACCAAACAGGACAAGCTTGCATCTGTTATAGTTTTGGAGAAAAATGTGTTCATTTCATGTATGCGCGAAATGCCTTAAAAATGGCTTTAAAATGGATTTGGAGCATGGAGACGATTATCTCGGGATTGCAAGATAACCAAACAAAACTTTTAGTGGATTTCAACTTATTTTATTAAATATCATCTCCACCAAACAGGACAAGCTTGCATCTGTTATAGTTTTGGAGAAAAATGTGTTCATTTCATGTATGCGCGAAATGCCTTAAAAATGGCTTTAAAATGGATTTGGAGCATGGAGACGATTATCTCGGGATTGCAAGATAACCAAACAAAACTTTTAGTGGATTTCTACTTATTTTATTAAATATCATCTCCACCAAACAGGACAAGCTTGCATCTGTTATAGTTTTGGAGAAAAATGTGTTCATTTCATGTATGCGCGAAATGCCTTAAAAATGGCTTTAAAATGGATTTGGAGCATGGAGACGATTATCTCGGGATTGCAAGATAACCAAACAAAACTTTTAGTGGATTTCTACTTATTTTATTAAATATCATCTCCACCAAACAGGACAAGCTTGCATGTGTTATAGTTTTGGAGAAAAATGTGTTCATTTCATGTATGCGCAAAGTGCCTTTGAAATGGCTTTAAAATGGATTTGGAGCATGGAGACGATTATCTCGAGATTGCAAGATAACCAAACAAAACATTTAGTGGATTTCTACTTATTTTATTAAATATCATCTCCACCAAACAGGACAAGCTTGCATCTGTTATAGTTTTGGAGAAAAATGTGTTCATTTCATGTATGCGCGAAATGCCTTAAAAATGGCTTTAAAATGGATTTGGAGCATGGAGACGATTATCTCGGGATTGCAAGATAACCAAACAAAACTTTTAGTGGATTTCTACTTATTTTATTAAATATCATCTCCACCAAACAGGACAAGCTTGCATCTGTTATAGTTTTGGAGAAAAATGTGTTCATTTCATGTATGCGCGAAATGCCTTAAAAATGGCTTTAAAATGGATTTGGAGCATGGAGACGATTATCTCGGGATTGCAAGATAACCAAACAAAACTTTTAGTGGATTTCTACTTATTTTATTAAATATCATCTCCACCAAACAGGACAAGCTTGCATCTGTTATAGTTTTGGAGAAAAATGTGTTCATTTCATGTATGCGCGAAATGCCTTAAAAATGGCTTTAAAATGGATTTGGAGCATGGAGACGATTATCTCGGGATTGCAAGATAACCAAACAAAACTTTTAGTGGATTTCTACTTATTTTATTAAATATCATCTCCACCAAACAGGACAAGCTTGCATGTGTTATAGTTTTGGAGAAAAATGTGTTCATTTCATGTATGCGCAAAATGCCTTTGAAATGGCTTTAAAATGGATTTGGAGCATGGAGACGATTATCTCGAGATTGCAAGATAACCAAACAAAACTTTTAGTGGATTTCTACTTATTTTATTAAATATCATCTCCACCAAACAGGACAAGCTTGCATCTGTTATAGTTTTGGAGAAAAATGTGTTCATTTCATGTATGCGCGAAATGCCTTAAAAATGGCTTTAAAATGGATTTGGAGCATGGAGACGATTATCTCGGGATTGCAAGATAACCAAACAAAACTTTTAGTGGATTTCTACTTATTTTATTAAATATCATCTCCACCAAACAGGACAAGCTTGCATCTGTTTTCGTTTTGGAGAAAAATGTGTTCATTTCATGTATGCGCGAAATGCCTTAAAAATGGCTTTAAAATGGATTTGGAGCATGGAGACGATTATCTCGGGATTGCAAGATAACCAAACAAAACTTTTAGTGGATTTCTACTTATTTTATTAAATATCATCTCCACCAAACAGGACAAGCTTGCATCTGTTATAGTTTTGGAGAAAAATGTGTTCATTTCATGTATGCGCGAAATGCCTTAAAAATGGCTTTAAAATGGATTTGGAGCATGGAGACGATTATCTCGGGATTGCAAGATAACCAAACAAAACTTTTAGTGGATTTCTACTTATTTTATTAAATATCATCTCCACCAAACAGGACAAGCTTGCATGTGTTATAGTTTTGGAGAAAAATGTGTTCATTTCATGTATGCGCAAAATGCCTTTGAAATGGCTTTAAAATGGATTTGGAGCATGGAGACGATTATCTTAGGATGGCAATATAAACAAACGAAACTTTTAGTAGATTTCTACTTATTTTATTAAATATTATCTCCACCAAACAGGACAATCTTGCATCTGTTATAGTTTTGGAGAAAAATGTGTTCATTTCATGTATGCGCGAAATGCCTTAAAAATGGCTTTAAAATGGATTTGGAGCATGGAGACGATTATCTCGGGATTGCAAGATAACCAAACAAAACTTTTAGTGGATTTCTACTTATTTTATTAAATATCATCTCCACCAAACAGGACAAGCTTGCATCTGTTATAGTTTTGGAGAAAAATGTGTTCATTTTATGTATGCGCGAAATGCCTTAAAAATGGCTTTAAAATGGATTTGGAGCATGGAGACGATTATCTCGAGATTGCAAGATAACCAAACAAAACTTTTAGTGGATTTCTACTTATTTTATTAAATATCATCTCCACCAAACAGGACAAGCTTGCATCTGTTATAGTTTTGGAGAAAAATGTGTTCATTTCATGTATGCGCGAAATGCCTTAAAAATGGCTTTAAAATGGATTTGGAGCAATGGAGACGATTATCTCGGGATTGCAAGATAACCAAACAAAACTTTTAGTGGATTTCTACTTATTTTATTAAATATCATCTCCACCAAACAGGACAAGCTTGCATCTGTTATAGTTTTGGAGAAAAATGTGTTCATTTCATGTATGCGCGAAATGCCTTAAAAATGGCTTTAAAATGGATTTGGAGCATGGAGACGATTATCTCGGGATTGCAAGATAACCAAACAAAACTTTTAGTGGATTTCTACTTATTTTATTAAATATCATCTCCACCAAACAGGACAAGCTTGCATCTGTTATAGTTTTGGAGAAAAATGTGTTCATTTCATGTATGCGCGAAATGCCTTAAAAATGGCTTTAAAATGGATTTGGAGCATGGAGACGATTATCTCGGGATTGCAAGATAACCAAACAAAACTTTTAGTGGATTTCTACTTATTTTATTAAATATCATCTCCACCAAACAGGACAAGCTTGCATCTGTTTTCGTTTTGGAGAAAAATGTGTTCATTTCATGTATGCGCGAAATGCCTTAAAAATGGCTTTAAAATGGATTTGGAGCATGGAGACGATTATCTCGGGATTGCAAGATAACCAAACAAAACTTTTAGTGGATTTCTACTTATTTTATTAAATATCATCTCCACCAAACAGGACAAGCTTGCATCTGTTATAGTTTTGGAGAAAAATGTGTTCATTTCATGTATGCGCGAAATGCCTTAAAAATGGCTTTAAAATGGATTTGGAGCATGGAGACGATTATCTCGGGATTGCAAGATAACCAAACAAAACTTTTAGTGGATTTCTACTTATTTTATTAAATATCATCTCCACCAAACAGGACAAGCTTGCATGTGTTATAGTTTTGGAGAAAAATGTGTTCATTTCATGTATGCGCAAAATGCCTTTGAAATGGCTTTAAAATGGATTTGGAGCATGGAGACGATTATCTTAGGATGGCAATATAAACAAACGAAACTTTTAGTAGATTTCTACTTATTTTATTAAATATTATCTCCACCAAACAGGACAATCTTGCATCTGTTATAGTTTTGGAGAAAAATGTGTTCATTTCATGTATGCGCGAAATGCCTTAAAAATGGCTTTAAAATGGATTTGGAGCATGGAGACGATTATCTCGGGATTGCAAGATAACCAAACAAAACTTTTAGTGGATTTCTACTTATTTTATTAAATATCATCTCCACCAAACAGGACAAGCTTGCATCTGTTATAGTTTTGGAGAAAAATGTGTTCATTTTATGTATGCGCGAAATGCCTTAAAAATGGCTTTAAAATGGATTTGGAGCATGGAGACGATTATCTCGAGATTGCAAGATAACCAAACAAAACTTTTAGTGGATTTCTACTTATTTTATTAAATATCATCTCCACCAAACAGGACAAGCTTGCATCTGTTATAGTTTTGGAGAAAAATGTGTTCATTTCATGTATGCGCGAAATGCCTTAAAAATGGCTTTAAAATGGATTTGGAGCAATGGAGACGATTATCTCGGGATTGCAAGATAACCAAACAAAACTTTTAGTGGATTTCTACTTATTTTATTAAATATCATCTCCACCAAACAGGACAAGCTTGCATCTGTTATAGTTTTGGAGAAAAATGTGTTCATTTCATGTATGCGCGAAATGCCTTAAAAATGGCTTTAAAATGGATTTGGAGCATGGAGACGATTATCTCGGGATTGCAAGATAACCAAACAAAACTTTTAGTGGATTTCTACTTATTTTATTAAATATCATCTCCACCAAACAGGACAAGCTTGCATCTGTTATAGTTTTGGAGAAAAATGTGTTCATTTCATGTATGCGCGAAATGCCTTAAAAATGGCTTTAAAATGGATTTGGAGCATGGAGACGATTATCTCGGGATTGCAAGATAACCAAACAAAACTTTTAGTGGATTTCTACTTATTTTATTAAATATCATCTCCACCAAACAGGACAAGCTTGCATCTGTTATAGTTTTGGAGAAAAATGTGTTCATTTCATGTATGCGCGAAATGCCTTAAAAATGGCTTTAAAATGGATTTGGAGCATGGAGACGATTATCTCGGGATTGCAAGATAACCAAACAAAACTTTTAGTGGATTTCTACTTATTTTATTAAATATCATCTCCACCAAACAGGACAAGCTTGCATCTGTTATAGTTTTGGAGAAAAATGTGTTCATTTCATGTATGCGCGAAATGCCTTAAAAATGGCTTTAAAATGGATTTGGAGCATGGAGACGATTATCTCGGGATTGCAAGATAACCAAACAAAACTTTTAGTGGATTTCTACTTATTTTATTAAATATCATCTCCACCAAACAGGACAAGCTTGCATCTGTTATAGTTTTGGAGAAAAATGTGTTCATTTCATGTATGCGCGAAATGCCTTAAAAATGGCTTTAAAATGGATTTGGAGCATGGAGACGATTATCTCGGGATTGCAAGATAACCAAACAAAACTTTTAGTGGATTTCTACTTATTTTATTAAATATCATCTCCACCAAACAGGACAAGCTTGCATCTGTTATAGTTTTGGAGAAAAATGTGTTCATTTCATGTATGCGCGAAATGCCTTAAAAATGGCTTTAAAATGGATTTGGAGCATGGAGACGATTATCTCGGGATTGCAATATAACCAAACAAAACTTTTAGTGGATTTCTAGTTATTTTATTAAATATCATCTCCACCAAACAGGACAAGCTTGCATCTGTTATAGTTTTGGAGAAAAATGTGTTCATTTCATGTATGCGCGAAATGCCTTAAAAATGGCTTTAAAATGGATTTGGAGCATGGAGACGATTATCTCGGGATTGCAAGATAACCAAACAAAAATTTTAGTGGATTTCTACTTATTTTATTAAATATCATCTCCACCAAACAGGACAAGCTTGCATCTGTTATAGTTTTGGAGAAAAATGTGTTCATTTCATGTATGCGCGAAATGCCTTAAAAATGGCTTTAAAATGGATTTGGAGCATGGAGACGATTATCTCGGGATTGCAAGATAACCAAACAAAACTTTTAGTGGATTTCTACTTATTTTATTAAATATCATCTCCACCAAACAGGACAAGCTTGCATCTGTTATAGTTTTGGAGAAAAATGTGTTCATTTCATGTATGCGCGAAATGCCTTAAAAATGGCTTTAAAATGGATTTGGAGCATGGAGACGATTATCTCGGGATTGCAAGATAACCAAACAAAACTTTTAGTGGATTTCTACTTATTTTATTAAATATCATCTCCACCAAACAGGACAAGCTTGCATCTGTTATAGTTTTGGAGAAAAATGTGTTCATTTCATGTATGCGCGAAATGCCTTAAAAATGGCTTTAAAATGGATTTGGAGCATGGAGACGATTATCTCGGGATTGCAATATAACCAAACAAAACTTTTAGTGGATTTCTAGTTATTTTATTAAATATCATCTCCACCAAACAGGACAAGCTTGCATCTGTTATAGTTTTGGAGAAAAATGTGTTCATTTCATGTATGCGCGAAATGCCTTAAAAATGGCTTTAAAATGGATTTGGAGCATGGAGACGATTATCTCGGGATTGCAAGATAACCAAACAAAAATTTTAGTGGATTTCTACTTATTTTATTAAATATCATCTCCACCAAACAGGACAAGCTTGCATCTGTTATAGTTTTGGAGAAAAATGTGTTCATTTCATGTATGCGCGAAATGCCTTAAAAATGGCTTTAAAATGGATTTGGAGCATGGAGACGATTATCTCGGGATTGCAAGATAACCAAACAAAAATTTTAGTGGATTTCTACTTATTTTATTAAATATCATCTCCACCAAACAGGACAAGCTTGCATCTGTTATAGTTTTGGAGAAAAATGTGTTCATTTCATGTATGCGCGAAATGCCTTAAAAATGGCTTTAAAATGGATTTGGAGCATGGAGACGATTATCTCGGGATTGCAAGATAACCAAACAAAACTTTTAGTGGATTTCTACTTATTTTATTAAATATCATCTCCACCAAACAAGACAAGCTTGCATCTGTTATAGTTTTGGAGAAAAATGTGTTCATTTCATGTATGCGCGAAATGCCTTAAAAATGGCTTTAAAATGGATTTGGAGCATGGAGACGATTATCTCGGGATTGCAAGATAACCAAACAAAACTTTTAGTGGATTTCTACTTATTTTATTAAATATCATCTCCACCAAACAGGACAAGCTTGCATCTGTTATAGTTTTGGAGAAAAATGTGTTCATTTCATGTATGCGCGAAATGCCTTAAAAATGGCTTTAAAATGGATTTGGAGCATGGAGACGATTATCTCGGGATTGCAAGATAACCAAACAAAACTTTTAGTGGATTTCTACTTATTTTATTAAATATCATCTCCACCAAACAGGACAAGCTTGCATCTGTTATAGTTTTGGAGAAAAATGTGTTCATTTCATGTATGCGCGAAATGCCTTAAAAATGGCTTTAAAATGGATTTGGAGCATGGAGACGATTATCTCGGGATTGCAATATAACCAAACAAAACTTTTAGTAGATTTCTACTTATTTTATTAAATATCATCTCCACCAAACAGGACAAGCTTGCATCTGTTATAGTTTTGGAGAAAAATGTGTTCATTTCATGTATGCGCGAAATGCCTTAAAAATGGCTTTAAAATGGATTTGGAGCATGGAGACGATTATCTCGGGATTGCAAGATAACCAATCAAAACTTTTAGTGGATTTCTACTTATTTTATTAAATATCATCTCCACCAAACAGGACAAGCTTGCATCTGTTATAGTTTTGGAGAAAAATGTGTTCATTTCATGTATGCGCGAAATGCCTTAAAAATGGCTTTAAAATGGATTTGGAGCATGGAGACGATTATCTCGGGATTGCAATATAACCAAACAAAACTTTTAGTGGATTTCTACTTATTTTATTAAATATCATCTCCACCAAACAGGACAAGCTTGCATCTGTTATAGTTTTGGAGAAAAATGTGTTCATTTCATGTATGCGCGAAATGCCTTAAAAATGGCTTTAAAATGGATTTGGAGCATGGAGACGATTATCTCGGGATTGCAAGATAACCAAACAAAACTTTTAGTGGATTTCTACTTATTTTATTAAATATCATCTCCACCAAACAGGACAAGCTTGCATCTGTTATAGTTTTGGAGAAAAATGTGTTCATTTCATGTATGCGCGAAATGCCTTAAAAATGGCTTTAAAATGGATTTGGAGCATGGAGACGATTATCTCGGGATTGCAAGATAACCAAACAAAACTTTTAGTGGATTTCTACTTATTTTATTAAATATCATCTCCACCAAACAGGACAAGCTTGCATCTGTTATAGTTTTGGAGAAAAATGTGTTCATTTCATGTATGCGCGAAATGCCTTAAAAATGGCTTTAAAATGGATTTGGAGCATGGAGACGATTATCTCGGGATTGCAAGATAACCAAACAAAACTTTTAGTGGATTTCTACTTATTTTATTAAATATCATCTCCACCAAACAGGACAAGCTTGCATCTGTTATAGTTTTGGAGAAAAATGTGTTCATTTCATGTATGCGCGAAATGCCTTAAAAATGGCTTTAAAATGGATTTGGAGCATGGAGACGATTATCTCGGGATTGCAATATAACCAAACAAAACTTTTAGTGGATTTCTAGTTATTTTATTAAATATCATCTCCACCAAACAGGACAAGCTTGCATCTGTTATAGTTTTGGAGAAAAATGTGTTCATTTCATGTATGCGCGAAATGCCTTAAAAATGGCTTTAAAATGGATTTGGAGCATGGAGACGATTATCTCGGGATTGCAAGATAACCAAACAAAACTTTTAGTGGATTTCTACTTATTTTATTAAATATCATCTCCACCAAACAGGACAAGCTTGCATCTGTTATAGTTTTGGAGAAAAATGTGTTCATTTCATGTATGCGCGAAATGCCTTAAAAATGGCTTTAAAATGGATTTGGAGCATGGAGACGATTATCTCGGGATTGCAATATAACCAAACAAAACTTTTAGTGGATTTCTAGTTATTTTATTAAATATCATCTCCACCAAACAGGACAAGCTTGCATCTGTTATAGTTTTGGAGAAAAATGTGTTCATTTCATGTATGCGCGAAATGCCTTAAAAATGGCTTTAAAATGGATTTGGAGCATGGAGACGATTATCTCGGGATTGCAAGATAACCAAACAAAACTTTTAGTGGATTTCTACTTATTTTATTAAATATCATCTCCACCAAACAGGACAAGCTTGCATCTGTTATAGTTTTGGAGAAAAATGTGTTCATTTCATGTATGCGCGAAATGCCTTAAAAATGGCTTTAAAATGGATTTGGAGCATGGAGACGATTATCTCGGGATTGCAAGATAACCAAACAAAACTTTTAGTGGATTTCTACTTATTTTATTAAATATCATCTCCACCAAACAGGACAAGCTTGCATCTGTTATAGTTTTGGAGAAAAATGTGTTCATTTCATGTATGCGCGAAATGCCTTAAAAATGGCTTTAAAATGGATTTGGAGCATGGAGACGATTATCTCGGGATTGCAATATAACCAAACAAAACTTTTAGTAGATTTCTACTTATTTTATTAAATATCATCTCCACCAAACAGGACAAGCTTGCATCTGTTATAGTTTTGGAGAAAAATGTGTTCATTTCATGTATGCGCGAAATGCCTTAAAAATGGCTTTAAAATGGATTTGGAGCATGGAGACGATTATCTCGGGATTGCAAGATAACCAATCAAAACTTTTAGTGGATTTCTACTTATTTTATTAAATATCATCTCCACCAAACAGGACAAGCTTGCATCTGTTATAGTTTTGGAGAAAAATGTGTTCATTTCATGTATGCGCGAAATGCCTTAAAAATGGCTTTAAAATGGATTTGGAGCATGGAGACGATTATCTCGGGATTGCAATATAACCAAACAAAACTTTTAGTGGATTTCTACTTATTTTATTAAATATCATCTCCACCAAACAGGACAAGCTTGCATCTGTTATAGTTTTGGAGAAAAATGTGTTCATTTCATGTATGCGCGAAATGCCTTAAAAATGGCTTTAAAATGGATTTGGAGCATGGAGACGATTATCTCGGGATTGCAAGATAACCAAACAAAACTTTTAGTGGATTTCTACTTATTTTATTAAATATCATCTCCACCAAACAGGACAAGCTTGCATCTGTTATAGTTTTGGAGAAAAATGTGTTCATTTCATGTATGCGCGAAATGCCTTAAAAATGGCTTTAAAATGGATTTGGAGCATGGAGACGATTATCTCGGGATTGCAAGATAACCAAACAAAACTTTTAGTGGATTTCTACTTATTTTATTAAATATCATCTCCACCAAACAGGACAAGCTTGCATCTGTTATAGTTTTGGAGAAAAATGTGTTCATTTCATGTATGCGCGAAATGCCTTAAAAATGGCTTTAAAATGGATTTGGAGCATGGAGACGATTATCTCGGGATTGCAAGATAACCAAACAAAACTTTTAGTGGATTTCTACTTATTTTATTAAATATCATCTCCACCAAACAGGACAAGCTTGCATCTGTTATAGTTTTGGAGAAAAATGTGTTCATTTCATGTATGCGCGAAATGCCTTAAAAATGGCTTTAAAATGGATTTGGAGCATGGAGACGATTATCTCGGATTGCAAGATAACCAAACAAAACTTTTAGTGGATTTCTACTTATTTTATTAAATATCATCTCCACCAAACAGGACAAGCTTGCATCTGTTATAGTTTTGGAGAAAAATGTGTTCATTTCATGTATGCGCGAAATGCCTTAAAAATGGCTTTAAAATGGATTTGGAGCATGGAGACGATTATCTCGGGATTGCAAGATAACCAAACAAAACTTTTAGTGGATTTCTACTTATTTTATTAAATATCATCTCCACCAAACAGGACAAGCTTGCATCTGTTATAGTTTTGGAGAAAAATGTGTTCATTTCATGTATGCGCGAAATGCCTTAAAAATGGCTTTAAAATGGATTTGGAGCATGGAGACGATTATCTCGGGATTGCAAGATAACCAATCAAAACTTTTAGTGGATTTCTACTTATTTTATTAAATATCATCTCCACCAAACAGGACAAGCTTGCATCTGTTATAGTTTTGGAGAAAAATGTGTTCATTTCATGTATGCGCGAAATGCCTTAAAAATGGCTTTAAAATGGATTTGGAGCATGGAGACGATTATCTCGGGATTGCAATATAACCAAACAAAACTTTTAGTGGATTTCTACTTATTTTATTAAATATCATCTCCACCAAACAGGACAAGCTTGCATCTGTTATAGTTTTGGAGAAAAATGTGTTCATTTCATGTATGCGCGAAATGCCTTAAAAATGGCTTTAAAATGGATTTGGAGCATGGAGACGATTATCTCGGGATTGCAAGATAACCAAACAAAACTTTTAGTGGATTTCTACTTATTTTATTAAATATCATCTCCACCAAACAGGACAAGCTTGCATCTGTTATAGTTTTGGAGAAAAATGTGTTCATTTCATGTATGCGCGAAATGCCTTAAAAATGGCTTTAAAATGGATTTGGAGCATGGAGACGATTATCTCGGGATTGCAAGATAACCAAACAAAACTTTTAGTGGATTTCTACTTATTTTATTAAATATCATCTCCACCAAACAGGACAAGCTTGCATCTGTTATAGTTTTGGAGAAAAATGTGTTCATTTCATGTATGCGCGAAATGCCTTAAAAATGGCTTTAAAATGGATTTGGAGCATGGAGACGATTATCTCGGGATTGCAAGATAACCAAACAAAACTTTAGTGGATTTCTACTTATTTTATTAAATATCATCTCCACCAAACAGGACAAGCTTGCATCTGTTATAGTTTTGGAGAAAAATGTGTTCATTTCATGTATGCGCGAAATGCCTTAAAAATGGCTTTAAAATGGATTTGGAGCATGGAGACGATTATCTCGGGATTGCAAGATAACCAAACAAAACTTTTAGTGGATTTCTACTTATTTTATTAAATATCATCTCCACAAACAGGACAAGCTTGCATCTGTTATAGTTTTGGAGAAAAATGTGTTCATTTCATGTATGCGATCGAAAAATGAATAAAAATGGCTTTAAAATGGATTTGGAGCATGGAGACGATTATCTCGGGATTGCAAGATAACCAAACAAAAATTTTAGTGGATTTCTACTTATTTTATTAAATATCATCTCCACCAAACAGGACAAGCTTGCATCTGTTATAGTTTTGGAGAAAAATGTGTTCATTTCATGTATGCGCGAAATGCCTTAAAAATGGCTTTAAAATGGATTTGGAGCATGGAGACGATTATCTCGGGATTGCAAGATAACCAAACAAAACTTTTAGTGGATTTCTACTTATTTTATTAAATATCATCTCCACCAAACAAGACAAGCTTGCATCTGTTATAGTTTTGGAGAAAAATGTGTTCATTTCATGTATGCGCGAAATGCCTTAAAAATGGCTTTAAAATGGATTTGGAGCATGGAGACGATTATCTCGGGATTGCAAGATAACCAAACAAAACTTTTAGTGGATTTCTACTTATTTTATTAAATATCATCTCCACCAAACAGGACAAGCTTGCATCTGTTATAGTTTTGGAGAAAAATGTGTTCATTTCATGTATGCGCGAAATGCCTTAAAAATGGCTTTAAAATGGATTTGGAGCATGGAGACGATTATCTCGGGATTGCAAGATAACCAAACAAAACTTTTAGTGGATTTCTACTTATTTTATTAAATATCATCTCCACCAAACAGGACAAGCTTGCATCTGTTATAGTTTTGGAGAAAAATGTGTTCATTTCATGTATGCGCGAAATGCCTTAAAAATGGCTTTAAAATGGATTTGGAGCATGGAGACGATTATCTCGGGATTGCAATATAACCAAACAAAACTTTTAGTGGATTTCTACTTATTTTATTAAATATCATCTCCACCAAACAGGACAAGCTTGCATCTGTTATAGTTTTGGAGAAAAATGTGTTCATTTCATGTATGCGCGAAATGCCTTAAAAATGGCTTTAAATGGATTTGGAGCATGGAGACGATTATCTCGGGATTGCAAGATAACCAAACAAAACTTTTAGTGGATTTCTACTTATTTTATTAAATATCATCTCCACCAAACAGGACAAGCTTGCATCTGTTATAGTTTTGGAGAAAAATGTGTTCATTTCATGTATGCGCGAAATGCCTTAAAAATGGCTTTAAAATGGATTTGGAGCATGGAGACGATTATCTCGGGATTGCAAGATAACCAAACAAAACTTTTAGTGGATTTCTACTTATTTTATTAAATATCATCTCCACCAAACAGGACAAGCTTGCATCTGTTATAGTTTTGGAGAAAAATGTGTTCATTTCATGTATGCGCGAAATGCCTTAAAAATGGCTTTAAAATGGATTTGGAGCATGGAGACGATTATCTCGGGATTGCAAGATAACCAAACAAAACTTTTAGTGGATTTCTACTTATTTTATTAAATATCATCTCCACCAAACAGGACAAGCTTGCATCTGTTATAGTTTTGGAGAAAAATGTGTTCATTTCATGTATGCGCGAAATGCCTTAAAAATGGCTTTAAAATGGATTTGGAGCATGGAGACGATTATCTCGGGATTGCAAGATAACCAAACAAAAACAAAACTTTTAGTGGATTTCTACTTATTTTATTAAATATCATCTCCACCAAACAGGACAAGCTTGCATCTGTTATAGTTTTGGAGAAAAATGTGTTCATTTCATGTATGCGCGAATGCCTTAAAAATGGCTTTAAAATGGATTTGGAGCATGGAGACGATTATCTCGGGATTGCAAGATAACCAATCAAAACTTTTAGTGGATTTCTACTTATTTTATTAAATATCATCTCCACCAACAGGACAAGCTTGCATCTGTTATAGTTTTGGAGAAAATGTGTTCATTTCATGTATGCGCGAAATGCTTAAAAATGGCTTTAAAATGGATTTGGAGCATGGAGACGATTATCTCGGATTGCAATATAACCAAACAAAACTTTTAGTGGATTTCTACTTATTTTATTAAATATCATCTCCACCAAACAGGACAAGCTTGCATCTGTTATAGTTTTGGAGAAAAATGTGTTCATTTCATGTATGCGCGAAATGCCTTAAAAATGGCTTTAAAATGGATTTGGAGCATGGAGACGATTATCTCGGGATTGCAAGATAACCAAACAAAACTTTTAGTGGATTTCTACTTATTTTATTAAATATCATCTCCACCAAACAGGACAAGCTTGCATCTGTTATAGTTTTGGAGAAAAATGTGTTCATTTCATGTATGCGCGAAATGCCTTAAAAATGGCTTTAAAATGGATTTGGAGCATGGAGACGATTATCTCGGGATTGCAAGATAACCAAACAAAACTTTTAGTGGATTTCTACTTATTTTATTAAATATCATCTCCACCAAACAGGACAAGCTTGCATCTGTTATAGTTTTGGAGAAAAATGTGTTCATTTCATGTATGCGCGAAATGCCTTAAAAATGGCTTTAAATGGATTTGGAGCATGGAGACGATTATCTCGGGATTGCAAGATAACCAAACAAAACTTTTAGTGGATTTCTACTTATTTTATTAAATATCATCTCCACCAAACAGGACAAGCTTGCATCTGTTATAGTTTTGGAGAAAAATGTGTTCATTTCATGTATGCGCGAAATGCCTTAAAAATGGCTTTAAAATGGATTTGGAGCATGGAGACGATTATCTCGGGATTGCAAGATAACCAAACAAAACTTTTAGTGGATTTCTACTTATTTTATTAAATATCATCTCCACCAAACAGGACAAGCTTGCATCTGTTATAGTTTTGGAGAAAAATGTGTTCATTTCATGTATGCGCGAAATGCCTTAAAATGGCTTTAAAATGGATTTGGAGCATGGAGACGATTATCTCGGGATTGCAAGATAACCAAACAAAAATTTTAGTGGATTTCTACTTATTTTATTAAATATCATCTCCACCAAACAGGACAAGCTTGCATCTGTTATAGTTTTGGAGAAAAATGTGTTCATTTCATGTATGCGCGAAATGCCTTAAAAATGGCTTTAAAATGGATTTGGAGCATGGAGACGATTATCTCGGGATTGCAAGATAACCAAACAAAACTTTTAGTGGATTTCTACTTATTTTATTAAATATCATCTCCACCAAACAAGACAAGCTTGCATCTGTTATAGTTTTGGAGAAAAATGTGTTCATTTCATGTATGCGCGAAATGCCTTAAAAATGGCTTTAAAATGGATTTGGAGCATGGAGACGATTATCTCGGGATTGCAAGATAACCAAACAAAACTTTTAGTGGATTTCTACTTATTTTATTAAATATCATCTCCACCAAACAGGACAAGCTTGCATCTGTTATAGTTTTGGAGAAAAATGTGTTCATTTCATGTATGCGCGAAATGCCTTAAAAATGGCTTTAAAATGGATTTGGAGCATGGAGACGATTATCTCGGGATTGCAAGATAACCAAACAAAACTTTTAGTGGATTTCTACTTATTTTATTAAATATCATCTCCACCAAACAGGACAAGCTTGCATCTGTTATAGTTTTGGAGAAAAATGTGTTCATTTCATGTATGCGCGAAATGCCTTAAAAATGGCTTTAAAATGGATTTGGAGCATGGAGACGATTATCTCGGGATTGCAATATAACCAAACAAAACTTTTAGTAGATTTCTACTTATTTTATTAAATATCATCTCCACCAAACAGGACAAGCTTGCATCTGTTATAGTTTTGGAGAAAAATGTGTTCATTTCATGTATGCGCGAAATGCCTTAAAAATGGCTTTAAAATGGATTTGGAGCATGGAGACGATTATCTCGGGATTGCAAGATAACCAAACAAAAATTTTAGTGGATTTCTACTTATTTTATTAAATATCATCTCCACCAAACAGGACAAGCTTGCATCTGTTTTCGTTTTGGAGAAAAATGTGTTCATTTCATGTATGCGCGAAATGCCTTAAAAATGGCTTTAAAATGGATTTGGAGCATGGAGACGATTATCTCGGGATTGCAAGATAACCAAACAAAACTTTTAGTGGATTTCTACTTATTTTATTAAATATCATCTCCACCAAACAGGACAAGCTTGCATCTGTTATAGTTTTGGAGAAAAATGTGTTCATTTCATGTATGCGCGAAATGCCTTAAAAATGGCTTTAAAATGGATTTGGAGCATGGAGACGATTATCTCGGGATTGCAAGATAACCAAACAAAACTTTTAGTGGATTTCTACTTATTTTATTAAATATCATCTCCACCAAACAAGAGAAGCTTGCATCTGTTATAGTTTTGGAGAAAAATGTGTTCATTTCATGTATGCGCGAAATGCCTTAAAAATGGCTTTAAAATGGATTTGGAGCATGGAGACGATTATCTCGGGATTGCAAGATAACCAAACAAAACTTTTAGTGGATTTCTACTTATTTTATTAAATATCATATCCACCAAACAGGACAAGCTTGCATCTGTTATAGTTTTGGAGAAAAATGTGTTCATTTCATGTATGCGCGAAATGCCTTAAAAATGGCTTTAAAATGGATTTGGAGCATGGAGACGATTATCTCGGGATTGCAAGATAACCAAACAAAAATTTTAGTGGATTTCTACTTATTTTATTAAATATCATCTCCACCAAACAGGACAAGCTTGCATCTGTTATAGTTTTGGAGAAAAATGTGTTCATTTCATGTATGCGCGAAATGCCTTAAAAATGGCTTTAAAATGGATTTGGAGCATGGAGACGATTATCTCGGGATTGCAAGATAACCAAACAAAACTTTTAGTGGATTTCTACTTATTTTATTAAATATCATCTCCACCAAACAAGACAAGCTTGCATCTGTTATAGTTTTGGAGAAAAATGTGTTCATTTCATGTATGCGCGAAATGCCTTAAAAATGGCTTTAAAATGGATTTGGAGCATGGAGACGATTATCTCGGGATTGCAATATAACCAAACAAAACTTTTAGTGGATTTCTACTTATTTTATTAAATATCATCTCCACCAAACAGGACAAGCTTGCATCTGTTATAGTTTTGGAGAAAAATGTGTTCATTTCATGTATGCGCGAAATGCCTTAAAAATGGCTTTAAAATGGATTTGGAGCATGGAGACGATTATCTCGGGATTGCAAGATAACCAAACAAAACTTTTAGTGGATTTCTACTTATTTTATTAAATATCATCTCCACCAAACAGGACAAGCTTGCATCTGTTATAGTTTTGGAGAAAAATGTGTTCATTTCATGTATGCGCGAAATGCCTTAAAAATGGCTTTAAAATGGATTTGGAGCATGGAGACGATTATCTCGGGATTGCAAGATAACCAAACAAAACTTTTAGTGGATTTCTACTTATTTTATTAAATATCATCTCCACCAAACAGGACAAGCTTGCATCTGTTATAGTTTTGGAGAAAAATGTGTTCATTTCATGTATGCGCGAAATGCCTTAAAAATGGCTTTAAAATGGATTTGGAGCATGGAGACGATTATCTCGGGATTGCAAGATAACCAAACAAAACTTTTAGTGGATTTCTACTTATTTTATTAAATATCATCTCCACCAAACAGGACAAGCTTGCATCTGTTATAGTTTTGGAGAAAAATGTGTTCATTTCATGTATGCGCGAAATGCCTTAAAAATGGCTTTAAAATGGATTTGGAGCATGGAGACGATTATCTCGGGATTGCAAGATAACCAAACAAAACTTTTAGTGGATTTCTACTTATTTTATTAAATATCATCTCCACCAAACAGGACAAGCTTGCATCTGTTATAGTTTTGGAGAAAAATGTGTTCATTTCATGTATGCGCGAAATGCCTTAAAAATGGCTTTAAAATGGATTTGGAGCATGGAGACGATTATCTCGGGATTGCAAGATAACCAAACAAAAATTTTAGTGGATTTCTACTTATTTTATTAAATATCATCTCCACCAAACAGGACAAGCTTGCATCTGTTATAGTTTTGGAGAAAAATGTGTTCATTTCATGTATGCGCGAAATGCCTTAAAAATGGCTTTAAAATGGATTTGGAGCATGGAGACGATTATCTCGGGATTGCAAGATAACCAAACAAAACTTTTAGTGGATTTCTACTTATTTTATTAAATATCATCTCCACCAAACAAGACAAGCTTGCATCTGTTATAGTTTTGGAGAAAAATGTGTTCATTTCATGTATGCGCGAAATGCCTTAAAAATGGCTTTAAAATGGATTTGGAGCATGGAGACGATTATCTCGGGATTGCAAGATAACCAAACAAAACTTTTAGTGGATTTCTACTTATTTTATTAAATATCATCTCCACCAAACAGGACAAGCTTTCATCTGTTATAGTTTTGGAGAAAAATGTGTTCATTTCATGTATGCGCGAAATGCCTTAAAAATGGCTTTAAAATGGATTTGGAGCATGGAGACGATTATCTCGGGATTGCAAGATAACCAAACAAAACTTTTAGTGGATTTCTACTTATTTTATTAAATATCATCTCCACCAAACAGGACAAGCTTGCATCTGTTATAGTTTTGGAGAAAAATGTGTTCATTTCATGTATGCGCGAAATGCCTTAAAAATGGCTTTAAAATGGATTTGGAGCATGGAGACGATTATCTCGGGATTGCAATATAACCAAACAAAACTTTTAGTAGATTTCTACTTATTTTATTAAATATCATCTCCACCAAACAGGACAAGCTTGCATCTGTTATAGTTTTGGAGAAAAATGTGTTCATTTCATGTATGCGCGAAATGCCTTAAAAATGGCTTTAAAATGGATTTGGAGCATGGAGACGATTATCTCGGGATTGCAAGATAACCAAACAAAAATTTTAGTGGATTTCTACTTATTTTATTAAATATCATCTCCACCAAACAGGACAAGCTTGCATCTGTTTTCGTTTTGGAGAAAAATGTGTTCATTTCATGTATGCGCGAAATGCCTTAAAAATGGCTTTAAAATGGATTTGGAGCATGGAGACGATTATCTCGGGATTGCAAGATAACCAAACAAAACTTTTAGTGGATTTCTACTTATTTTATTAAATATCATCTCCACCAAACAGGACAAGCTTGCATCTGTTATAGTTTTGGAGAAAAATGTGTTCATTTCATGTATGCGCGAAATGCCTTAAAAATGGCTTTAAAATGGATTTGGAGCATGGAGACGATTATCTCGGGATTGCAAGATAACCAAACAAAACTTTTAGTGGATTTCTACTTATTTTATTAAATATCATCTCCACCAAACAAGAGAAGCTTGCATCTGTTATAGTTTTGGAGAAAAATGTGTTCATTTCATGTATGCGCGAAATGCCTTAAAAATGGCTTTAAAATGGATTTGGAGCATGGAGACGATTATCTCGGGATTGCAAGATAACCAAACAAAACTTTTAGTGGATTTCTACTTATTTTATTAAATATCATATCCACCAAACAGGACAAGCTTGCATCTGTTATAGTTTTGGAGAAAAATGTGTTCATTTCATGTATGCGCGAAATGCCTTAAAAATGGCTTTAAAATGGATTTGGAGCATGGAGACGATTATCTCGGGATTGCAAGATAACCAAACAAAACTTTTAGTGGATTTCTACTTATTTTATTAAATATCATCTCCACTAAACAGGACAAGCTTGCATCTGTTATAGTTTTGGAGAAAAATGTGTTCATTTCATGTATGCGCGAAATGCCTTAAAAATGGCTTTAAAATGGATTTGGAGCATGGAGACGATTATCTCGGGATTGCAATATAACCAAACAAAACTTTTAGTGGATTTCTACTTATTTTATTAAATATCATCTCCACCAAACAGGACAAGCTTGCATCTGTTATAGTTTTGGAGAAAAATGTGTTCATTTCATGTATGCGCGAAATGCCTTAAAAATGGCTTTAAAATGGATTTGGAGCATGGAGACGATTATCTCGGGATTGCAAGATAACCAAACAAAAATTTTAGTGGATTTCTACTTATTTTATTAAATATCATCTCCACCAAACAGGACAAGCTTGCATCTGTTATAGTTTTGGAGAAAAATGTGTTCATTTCATGTATGCGCGAAATGCCTTAAAAATGGCTTTAAAATGGATTTGGAGCATGGAGACGATTATCTCGGGATTGCAAGATAACCAAACAAAACTTTTAGTGGATTTCTACTTATTTTATTAAATATCATCTCCACCAAACAAGACAAGCTTGCATCTGTTATAGTTTTGGAGAAAAATGTGTTCATTTCATGTATGCGCGAAATGCCTTAAAAATGGCTTTAAAATGGATTTGGAGCATGGAGACGATTATCTCGGGATTGCAAGATAACCAAACAAAACTTTTAGTGGATTTCTACTTATTTTATTAAATATCATCTCCACCAAACAGGACAAGCTTGCATGTGTTATAGTTTTGGAGAAAAATGTGTTCATTTCATGTATGCGCAAAATGCCTTTGAAATGGCTTTAAAATGGATTTGGAGCATGGAGACGATTATCTCGGGATTGCAAGATAACCAAACAAAACTTTTAGTGGATTTCTACTTATTTTATTAAATATCATCTCCACCAAACAGGACAAGCTTGCATCTGTTATAGTTTTGGAGAAAAATGTGTTCATTTCATGTATGCGCGAAATGCCTTAAAAATGGCTTTAAAATGGATTTGGAGCATGGAGACGATTATCTCGGGATTGCAAGATAACCAAACAAAACTTTTAGTGTATTTCTACTTATTTTATTAAATATCATCTCCACCAAACAGGACAAGCTTGCATCTATTATAGTTTTGGAGAAAAATGTGTTCATTTCATGTATGCGCGAAATGCCTTAAAAATGGCTTTAAAATGGATTTGGAGCATGGAGACGATTATCTCGGGATTGCAATATAACCAAACAAAACTTTTAGTGGATTTCTACTTATTTTATTAAATATCATCTCCACCAAACAGGACAAGCTTGCATCTGTTATAGTTTTGGAGAAAAATGTGTTCATTTCATGTATGCGCGAAATGCCTTAAAAATGGCTTTAAAATGGATTTGGAGCATGGAGACGATTATCTCGGGATTGCAAGATAACCAAACAAAACTTTTAGTGGATTTCTACTTATTTTATTAAATATCATCTCCACCAAACAGGACAAGCTTGCATCTGTTATAGTTTTGGAGAAAAATGTGTTCATTTCATGTATGCGCGAAATGCCTTAAAAATGGCTTTAAAATGGATTTGGAGCATGGAGACGATTATCTCGGGATTGCAAGATAACCAAACAAAACTTTTAGTGGATTTCTACTTATTTTATTAAATATCATCTCCACCAAACAAGAGAAGCTTGCATCTGTTATAGTTTTGGAGAAAAATGTGTTCATTTCATGTATGCGCGAAATGCCTTAAAAATGGCTTTAAAATGGATTTGGAGCATGGAGACGATTATCTCGGGATTGCAAGATAACCAAACAAAACTTTTAGTGGATTTCTACTTATTTTATTAAATATCATATCCACCAAACAGGACAAGCTTGCATCTGTTATAGTTTTGGAGAAAAATGTGTTCATTTCATGTATGTGCGAAATGCCTTAAAAATGGCTTTAAAATGGATTTGGAGCATGGAGACGATTATCTCGGGATTGCAAGATAACCAAACAAAACTTTTAGTGGATTTCTACTTATTTTATTAAATATCATCTCCACTAAACAGGACAAGCTTGCATCTGTTATAGTTTTGGAGAAAAATGTGTTCATTTCATGTATGCGCGAAATGCCTTAAAAATGGCTTTAAAATGGATTTGGAGCATGGAGACGATTATCTCGGGATTGCAATATAACCAAACAAAACTTTTAGTGGATTTCTACTTATTTTATTAAATATCATCTCCACCAAACAGGACAAGCTTGCATCTGTTATAGTTTTGGAGAAAAATGTGTTCATTTCATGTATGCGCGAAATGCCTTAAAAATGGCTTTAAAATGGATTTGGAGCATGGAGACGATTATCTCGGGATTGCAAGATAACCAAACAAAACTTTTAGTGGAATTCTACTTATTTTATTAAATATCATATCCACCAAACAGGACAAGCTTGCATCTGTTATAGTTTTGGAGAAAAATGTGTTCATTTCATGTATGCGCGAAATGCCTTAAAAATGGCTTTAAAATGGATTTGGAGCATGGAGACGATTATCTCGGGATTGCAAGATAACCAAACAAAACTTTTAGTGGATTTCTACTTATTTTATTAAATATCATCTCCACTAAACAGGACAAGCTTGCATCTGTTATAGTTTTGGAGAAAAATGTGTTCATTTCATGTATGCGCGAAATGCCTTAAAAATGGCTTTAAAATGGATTTCATAGTATCATAGTATCATAGTATCATAGTTTTTAAGGTTGAAGGGAGACTCTAAGTCCATCTAGTTCAACCCGTAGCCTAACATGTTGATCCAGAGGAAGGCAAAAAAACCCCAATGTGGCAAACAAGTTCCAATGGGGAAAAAATTTCCTTCCTGACTCCACATTCGGCAATCAGACTAGTTCCCTGGATCAATACCCTGTCATAAAATCTAATATACATAACTGGTTATATTAAATTTTTCAAGAAAGGCATCCAGGCTCTGCTTAAATGTTAGTAGTGAATCACTCATTACAACATCATGCGGCAGAGAGTTCCATAGTCTCACTGCTCGTACAGTAAAGAATCCTCGTCTGTGATTATGATTAAACCTTCTTTCCTCAAGACGTAGCGGATGCCCCCGTGTTCCAGTCGCAGGCCTAGGTGTAAATAGATCTTTGGAAAGGTCTCTGTACTGTCCCCTCATATATGTATACATTGTGATTAGATCTCCCCTAAGCCTTCGTTTTTCCAGACTAAATAACCCCAAGTTTAATAACCTGTCTTCGTATTGCAGCCCCCCCATTCCTCTAATAATCTTGGTCGCTCTTCTCTGCACCCTCTCCAGTTCAGCTATGTCCTTCTTATATATCGGTGACCAGAATTGTACACAGTATTCTAAGTGCGGTCGCACTAGTGACTTGTACAGAGGTAGAACTATATTTTTTTCATGAACACTTATACCTCTTTTAATACATCCCATTATTTTATTAGCCCTGGCAGCAGCTGCCTGACACTGTCCACTAAAGTGAAGTTTACCATCCACCCATACACCCAAGTCTTTTTCTGTGCCTGTTTTACCCAGTGTTCTACAATTAAGTACATAATCATAAATGTTATTTCCTCTACCCAAGTGCATGACCTTACATTTATCTACATTAAACTTCAATTGCCACTTCTCAGCCCAATCCTCCAATTTACATAAATCTCCCTGTAATATAAAATTATCCTCCTCTGTATTGATTACCCTGCAGAGTTTAGTATCATCTGCAAATATTGAAATTCTACTCCGCATGCCCCCAACAAGGTCATTTATAAATATGTTGAAAAGAAGCGGGCCCAATACTGACCCCTGTGGTACCCCACTATGAACTGAGACCCAGTCCGAGTACGTACCATTAATAACCACCCTTTGTTTCCTATCACTGAGCCAGTTTTTAACCCAGTTACACATATTTTCCCCTATCCCCATTATTCTCATTTTATGTACCAACCTTTTGTGTGGCACCGTATCAAAAGCTTTTGAAAAGTCCATATACACAACATCCACTGCATTTCCCTGGTCCAGGCTTGAACTTACCTCTTCATAGAAGCTGATCAAATTAGTTTGACAGGATCGATCCCTCATAAACCCATGTTGATACTCTGTCATAAGGTTATTTTTCTTGAGATACTCCAGTATAGCATCTCTCAAGAAACCCTCAAGGATTTTACCAACCGTAGAGGTTAAACTTACCGGCCTATAATTTCCCGGCTCAGTTTTTGTCCCCTTTTTGAATATTGGCACCACATTTGCTATGCGCCAGTCCTGCGGTACCGACCCTGTTATTAAGGAATCTGAGAAGATTAAAAATAATGGTCTATCTATCACAGAACTCAATTCCTGTAGTACTCTGGGGTGTATGCCATCCGGGCCCGGAGATTTGTCAACCTTAGTGATTTCGAGGCGGTGGCGTACTTCCTGCTGGGTTAAGCAGGTAATATTCAAGGGTGAATTTATGGCATCACTGGTCATGTCATCTGCCATGGCATTTTCTTGTATAAAAACCGTAGAAAAAAAGTCATTCAGCATTTGGAGCATGGAGACGATTATCTCGGGATTGCAAGATAACCAAACAAAACTTTTAGTGGATTTCTACTTATTTTATTAAATATCATATCCACCAAACAGGACAAGCTTGCATCTGTTATAGTTTTGGAGAAAAATGTGTTCATTTCATGTATGCGCGAAATGCCTTAAAAATGGCTTTAAAATGGATTTGGAGCATGGAGACGATTATCTCGGGATTGCAAGATAACCAAACAAAACTTTTAGTGGATTTCTACTTATTTTATTAAATATCATCTCCACTAAACAGGACAAGCTTGCATCTGTTATAGTTTTGGAGAAAAATGTGTTCATTTCATGTATGCGCGAAATGCCTTAAAAATGGCTTTAAAATGGATTTGGAGCATGGAGACGATTATCTCGGGATTGCAATATAACCAAACAAAACTTTTAGTGGATTTCTACTTATTTTATTAAATATCATCTCCACCAAACAGGACAAGCTTGCATCTGTTATAGTTTTGGAGAAAAATGTGTTCATTTCATGTATGCGCGAAATGCCTTAAAAATGGCTTTAAAATGGATTTGGAGCATGGAGACGATTATCTCGGGATTGCAAGATAACCAAACAAAACTTTTAGTGGAATTCTACTTATTTTATTAAATATCATATCCACCAAACAGGACAAGCTTGCATCTGTTATAGTTTTGGAGAAAAATGTGTTCATTTCATGCATGCGCGAAATGCCTTAAAAATGGCTTTAAAATGGATTTGGAGCATGGAGACGATTATCTCGGGATTGCAAGATAACCAAACAAAACTTTTAGTGGATTTCTACTTATTTTATTAAATATCATCTCCACTAAACAGGACAAGCTTGCATCTGTTATAGTTTTGGAGAAAAATGTGTTCATTTCATGTATGCGCGAAATGCCTTAAAAATGGCTTTAAAATGGATTTGGAGCATGGAGACGATTATCTCGGGATTGCAATATAACCAAACAAAACTTTTAGTGGATTTCTACTTATTTTATTAAATATCATCTCCACCAAACAGGACAAGCTTGCATCTGTTATAGTTTTGGAGAAAAATGTGTTCATTTCATGTATGCGCGAAATGCCTTAAAAATGGCTTTAAAATGGATTTGGAGCATGGAGACGATTATCTCGGGATTGCAAGATAACCAAACAAAAATTTTAGTGGATTTCTACTTATTTTATTAAATATCATCTCCACCAAACAGGACAAGCTTGCATCTGTTATAGTTTTGGAGAAAAATGTGTTCATTTCATGTATGCGCGAAATGCCTTAAAAATGGCTTTAAAATGGATTTGGAGCATGGAGACCATTATCTCGGGATTGCAAGATAACCAAACAAAACTTTTAGTGGATTTCTACTTATTTTATTAAATATCATCTCCACCAAACAAGACAAGCTTGCATCTGTTATAGTTTTGGAGAAAAATGTGTTCATTTCATGTATGCGCGAAATGCCTTAAAAATGGCTTTAAAATGGATTTGGAGCATGGAGACGATTATCTCGGGATTGCAAGATAACCAAACAAAACTTTTAGTGGATTTCTACTTATTTTATTAAATATCATCTCCACCAAACAGGACAAGCTTGCATGTGTTATAGTTTTGGAGAAAAATGTGTTCATTTCATGTATGCGCAAAATGCCTTTGAAATGGCTTTAAAATGGATTTGGAGCATGGAGACGATTATCTCGGGATTGCAAGATAACCAAACAAAACTTTTAGTGGATTTCTACTTATTTTATTAAATATCATCTCCACCAAACAGGACAAGCTTGCATCTGTTATAGTTTTGGAGAAAAATGTGTTCATTTCATGTATGCGCGAAATGCCTTAAAAATGGCTTTAAAATGGATTTGGAGCATGGAGACGATTATCTCGGGATTGCAAGATAACCAAACAAAACTTTTAGTGTATTTCTACTTATTTTATTAAATATCATCTCCACCAAACAGGACAAGCTTGCATCTATTATAGTTTTGGAGAAAAATGTGTTCATTTCATGTATGCGCGAAATGCCTTAAAAATGGCTTTAAAATGGATTTGGAGCATGGAGACGATTATCTCGGGATTGCAATATAACCAAACAAAACTTTTAGTGGATTTCTACTTATTTTATTAAATATCATCTCCACCAAACAGGACAAGCTTGCATCTGTTATAGTTTTGGAGAAAAATGTGTTCATTTCATGTATGCGCGAAATGCCTTAAAAATGGCTTTAAAATGGATTTGGAGCATGGAGACGATTATCTCGGGATTGCAAGATAACCAAACAAAACTTTTAGTGGATTTCTACTTATTTTATTAAATATCATCTCCACCAAACAGGACAAGCTTGCATCTGTTATAGTTTTGGAGAAAAATGTGTTCATTTCATGTATGCGCGAAATGCCTTAAAAATGGCTTTAAAATGGATTTGGAGCATGGAGACGATTATCTCGGGATTGCAAGATAACCAAACAAAACTTTTAGTGGATTTCTACTTATTTTATTAAATATCATCTCCACCAAACAAGAGAAGCTTGCATCTGTTATAGTTTTGGAGAAAAATGTGTTCATTTCATGTATGCGCGAAATGCCTTAAAAATGGCTTTAAAATGGATTTGGAGCATGGAGACGATTATCTCGGGATTGCAAGATAACCAAACAAAACTTTTAGTGGATTTCTACTTATTTTATTAAATATCATATCCACCAAACAGGACAAGCTTGCATCTGTTATAGTTTTGGAGAAAAATGTGTTCATTTCATGTATGCGCGAAATGCCTTAAAAATGGCTTTAAAATGGATTTGGAGCATGGAGACGATTATCTCGGGATTGCAAGATAACCAAACAAAACTTTTAGTGGATTTCTACTTATTTTATTAAATATCATCTCCACTAAACAGGACAAGCTTGCATCTGTTATAGTTTTGGAGAAAAATGTGTTCATTTCATGTATGCGCGAAATGCCTTAAAAATGGCTTTAAAATGGATTTGGAGCATGGAGACGATTATCTCGGGATTGCAATATAACCAAACAAAACTTTTAGTGGATTTCTACTTATTTTATTAAATATCATCTCCACCAAACAGGACAAGCTTGCATCTGTTATAGTTTTGGAGAAAAATGTGTTCATTTCATGTATGCGCGAAATGCCTTAAAAATGGCTTTAAAATGGATTTGGAGCATGGAGACGATTATCTCGGGATTGCAAGATAACCAAACAAAAATTTTAGTGGATTTCTACTTATTTTATTAAATATCATCTCCACCAAACAGGACAAGCTTGCATCTGTTATAGTTTTGGAGAAAAATGTGTTCATTTCATGTATGCGCGAAATGCCTTAAAAATGGCTTTAAAATGGATTTGGAGCATGGAGACGATTATCTCGGGATTGCAAGATAACCAAACAAAACTTTTAGTGGATTTCTACTTATTTTATTAAATATCATCTCCACTAAACAGGACAAGCTTGCATCTGTTATAGTTTTGGAGAAAAATGTGTTCATTTCATGTATGCGCGAAATGCCTTAAAAATGGCTTTAAAATGGATTTGGAGCATGGAGACGATTATCTCGGGATTGCAATATAACCAAACAAAACTTTTAGTGGATTTCTACTTATTTTATTAAATATCATCTCCACCAAACAGGACAAGCTTGCATCTGTTATAGTTTTGGAGAAAAATGTGTTCATTTCATGTATGCGCGAAATGCCTTAAAAATGGCTTTAAAATGGATTTGGAGCATGGAGACGATTATCTCGGGATTGCAAGATAACCAAACAAAAATTTTAGTGGATTTCTACTTATTTTATTAAATATCATCTCCACCAAACAGGACAAGCTTGCATCTGTTATAGTTTTGGAGAAAAATGTGTTCATTTCATGTATGCGCGAAATGCCTTAAAAATGGCTTTAAAATGGATTTGGAGCATGGAGACGATTATCTCGGGATTGCAAGATAACCAAACAAAACTTTTAGTGGATTTCTACTTATTTTATTAAATATCATCTCCACCAAACAAGACAAGCTTGCATCTGTTATAGTTTTGGAGAAAAATGTGTTCATTTCATGTATGCGCGAAATGCCTTAAAAATGGCTTTAAAATGGATTTGGAGCATGGAGACGATTATCTCGGGATTGCAAGATAACCAAACAAAACTTTTAGTGGATTTCTACTTATTTTATTAAATATCATCTCCACCAAACAAGACAAGCTTGCATGTGTTATAGTTTTGGAGAAAAATGTGTTCATTTCATGTATGCGCAAAATGCCTTTGAAATGGCTTTAAAATGGATTTGGAGCATGGAGACGATTATCTCGGGATTGCAAGATAACCAAACAAAACTTTTAGTGGATTTCTACTTATTTTATTAAATATCATCTCCACCAAACAGGACAAGCTTGCATCTGTTATAGTTTTGGAGAAAAATGTGTTCATTTCATGTATGCGCGAAATGCCTTAAAAATGGCTTTAAAATGGATTTGGAGCATGGAGACGATTATCTCGGGATTGCAAGATAACCAAACAAAACTTTTAGTGTATTTCTACTTATTTTATTAAATATCATCTCCACCAAACAGGACAAGCTTGCATCTATTATAGTTTTGGAGAAAAATGTGTTCATTTCATGTATGCGCGAAATGCCTTAAAAATGGCTTTAAAATGGATTTGGAGCATGGAGACGATTATCTCGGGATTGCAATATAACTAAACAAAACTTTTAGTGGATTTCTACTTATTTTATTAAATATCATCTCCACCAAACAGGACAAGCTTGCATCTGTTATAGTTTTGGAGAAAAATGTGTTCATTTCATGTATGCGCGAAATGCCTTAAAAATGGCTTTAAAGTGGATTTGGAGCATGGAGACGATTATCTCGGGATTGCAAGATAACCAAACAAAACTTTTAGTGGATTTCTACTTATTTTATTAAATATCATCTCCACCAAACAGGACAAGCTTGCATCTGTTATAGTTTTGGAGAAAAATGTGTTCATTTCATGTATGCGCGAAATGCCTTAAAAATGGCTTTAAAATGGATTTGGAGCATGGAGACGATTATCTCGGGATTGCAAGATAACCAAACAAAACTTTTAGTGGATTTCTACTTATTTTATTAAATATCATCTCCACCAAACAGGACAAGCTTGCATCTGTTATAGTTTTGGAGAAAAATGTGTTCATTTCATGTATGCGCGAAATGCCTTAAAAATGGCTTTAAAATGGATTTGGAGCATGGAGACGATTATCTCGGGATTGCAAGATAACCAAACAAAACTTTTAGTGGATTTCTACTTATTTTATTAAATATCATCTCCACCAAACAGGACAAGCTTGCATCTGTTATAGTTTTGGAGAAAAATGTGTTCATTTCATGTATGCGCGAAATGCCTTAAAAATGGCTTTAAAATGGATTTGGAGCATGGAGACGATTATCTCGGGATTGCAAGATAACCAAACAAAACTTTTAGTGGATTTCTACTTATTTTATTAAATATCATCTCCACCAAACAAGAGAAGCTTGCATCTGTTATAGTTTTGGAGAAAAATGTGTTCATTTCATGTATGCGCGAAATGCCTTAAAAATGGCTTTAAAATGGATTTGGAGCATGGAGACGATTATCTCGGGATTGCAAGATAACCAAACAAAACTTTTAGTGGATTTCTACTTATTTTATTAAATATCATATCCACCAAACAGGACAAGCTTGCATCTGTTATAGTTTTGGAGAAAAATGTGTTCATTTCATGTATGCGCGAAATGCCTTAAAAATGGCTTTAAAATGGATTTGGAGCATGGAGACGATTATCTCGGGATTGCAAGATAACCAAACAAAACTTTTAGTGGATTTCTACTTATTTTATTAAATATCATCTCCACTAAACAGGACAAGCTTGCATCTGTTATAGTTTTGGAGAAAAATGTGTTCATTTCATGTATGCGCGAAATGCCTTAAAAATGGCTTTAAAATGGATTTGGAGCATGGAGACGATTATCTCGGGATTGCAATATAACCAAACAAAACTTTTAGTGGATTTCTACTTATTTTATTAAATATCATCTCCACCAAACAGGACAAGCTTGCATCTGTTATAGTTTTGGAGAAAAATGTGTTCATTTCATGTATGCGCGAAATGCCTTAAAAATGGCTTTAAAATGGATTTGGAGCATGGAGACGATTATCTCGGGATTGCAAGATAACCAAACAAAAATTTTAGTGGATTTCTACTTATTTTATTAAATATCATCTCCACCAAACAGGACAAGCTTGCATCTGTTATAGTTTTGGAGAAAAATGTGTTCATTTCATGTATGCGCGAAATGCCTTAAAAATGGCTTTAAAATGGATTTGGAGCATGGAGACGATTATCTCGGGATTGCAAGATAACCAAACAAAACTTTTAGTGGATTTCTACTTATTTTATTAAATATCATCTCCACCAAACAAGACAAGCTTGCATCTGTTATAGTTTTGGAGAAAAATGTGTTCATTTCATG